>NC_092168.1:38714683-38937183 GCF_045791955.1 Oncorhynchus clarkii lewisi | reverse complement strand
TAGGGGTATGTGTTTGCCATAGTACATAGTGTTTTTGGTTTATTCTAATTTTTCATTGAGTTTGGTGACTTATTCTGTTTCATTGGTTCTCAGGGGAGAAGGGGAAGGCACCTTGGGAGTGTTTAGACAAGAGGTCTGCGGACATACATATACCCGTAGTATTTAGTCTGTCTATGCACACTAGGTAAGACCTGGGCGGACCACCCCCTGTAGTTTGGTCAGCGCGCTAGGTTGGGTTAAGAATAGGTAACCAGTGGGTAGGCAGGTAAGGTATGAGGGGGGGAAACTTTAACTTACCTTCTTTGCTTTGGTTCTGTCCAGCCCCTTTTCCTCACCTTACTGTGTGAAGGAAACACATTCCTAATGGTACATATCCTGTCATCCTTACCCACACCTACAACCACAGACCTCTTTCACTCCACGGGGAGTTGAGTTGTAGCGGGGTGTTGCGTACGTAACAATATGGCTGACCTGTCAGGTGGATGGATTATCTTGGCAAAGGAAAAATCCTCACGAACAGGGATGTGAACACATTTGTGCACGACATTTGAGAGAAATCAGCTTTTTGTGAGTATGGATCGTCTGTGATCTTTTATTTCATCTCATGAGACATGGGACCAACACTTTACATGTTGGCTTTATATTTTTTGTTAGAGTCAGTAGCACTCTGTCATAGAGCAGTACAGACCAACCACTTCCTGTTCTTTTGGCTGGCTGGTGGGCTTGAAGCACTGCTTGAAAGTCAGGCAGGCACAATGATTCACTTTCATCTTTCATCTCTCATCTCTTACAGTAGCACCAGCCTTAGACACACACTGAACTGTTCCCATAGAAATAGGTACTATTCTCTTATGGGTACACTAAATATGGCTGCCGGTCCCCACATTGCTGACTTGAATGAGTAAGCATGTTCTAGTACCTCTATTTCTATGACTGTATCATCGGCCCTCTCTATGACTACTTCTGATGATCCCATGCAGGGCTCTAATGAATTACTCTCTCTCTCTGCAATATGGCTGTCTCTCTCTCATGGCAATATGGCTGTCTGTTAGACATTCCGTCCACTCCACACTGACAGGTGGACATAGTCTGAGGAGTCTGTGTAGCTGTCTCTTTCTGTAGATGAGAGATGGCAGACAGAGGGCTGCTCTGGCAGACAGAGGGCTGACCTAACTGACAGAGGGCAGCAGACAGAGGGAAGACCTAACTGACAGAGGGCAGCAGACAGAGGGCTGACCTAACTGACAGAGGGTAGCAGACAGAGAGAAGACCTAACAGACAGAGGGAAGACCTAACTGACAGAGGGTAGCAGACAGAGGGAAGACCTAACTGACAGAGGGCAGCAGACAGAGGGAAGACCTAACTGACAGAGGGTAGCAGACAGAGGGAAGACCTAACTGACAGAGGGTAGCAGACAGAGGGCTGACCGAGCCGGCAGAGGGCTGATATGGATGTTACTTCTTCTTTATCTCATGTCTTTATGTCCTACAGCTCCTGTTCCTTCCTACACCATACAAACTGTCATTCAGATGACATCCTATGTGTCCCAAATGGCACCCTATTCCCTATATAGTGCACTTATTTTGACCAGGGCCCACTATGTAGGGAATAGGGTCCCATTTGGGACACAGACAGTAACAGTTCGACAATGAAACAACCCTATCAGATAGGATGAAGATAATAAAGAGTTAGGAGGTGCTTTCCGCTCCTGAAGCACGCCATAATGTCCTTCTAATGTTGCAGAGAGATGTTGTGATCATGTAGGCATCATTTGATATGGTATCATCGTTCTGTGGTCACTGAGAGGGCACGATGATGGGGGCCATCACATTTAGGCTATGTCCCAAAGGGGTCCTGGTCAAAAATAGTGCACTGTACACTTTAAAAAAGACAGCTTTAGCCAACTGTTTAATCAGTGTTATTCTGTGAGTTGAGTGGACATTAAAATTACAATACTTTGAGCAAAAATGTTTAAAGTTTGTTTACTCAACAAACTATTCTTGAAGTGAGCTGAACTTAAAAACAGCTTGTTGAGTAAAATTACAAATGCATTGTCTTTGGAAGATAATTAGAATAAGGGGGTATTTGGGAAACAAACGTACTGTCATATCAAAGATTTATTTTCAGTGATGAGGTGTTGGACTTTTCAATACTTAGTATAGGACAATATTAAAGTTCAGACAGACGATTAGCTGGACGGGACAATATATACAACTTCTCTATTAGCCTTATCCCTGGCCCCTCTGTATCCTTCCACCCACTCTTATTAGCCTTATCCCTGGCCTCACTGTATCCTTCCACCCACTCCTATTAGCCTTATCCCTGGCCTTACTGTATCCTTCCACCCACTCCTATTAGCCTTATCCCTGGCCCCTCTGTATCCTTCCACACACTCTTATTAGCCTTATCCCTGGCCTCACTGTATATTTCCACACACTCCTATTAGCCTTATCCCTGGCCTCTCTGTATCCTTCCACCCACTCCTATTAGCCTTATCCCTGGCCTCACTGTATCCTTCCACCCACTCCTATTAGCCTTATCCCTGGCCTCACTGTATCCTTCCACACACTCCTATTAGCCTTATCCCTGGCCTCACTGTATCCTTCCACCCACTCCTATTAGCCTTATCCCTGGCCCCTCTGTATCCGGCCACCCACTCCTATTAGCCTTATCCCTGGCCCTCTCTGTATCCTTCCACCCACTCCTATTAGCCTTATCCCTGGCCTCACTGTATCCTTCCACCCACTCCTATTAGCCTTATCCCTGGCCCTCTCTGTATCCTTCCACACACTCTTATTAGCCTTATCCCTGGACTCACTGTATCCTTCCACCCACTCCTATTAGCCTTATCCCTGGACTCACTGTATCCGTCCACCCACTCCTATTAGCCTTATCCCTGGCCCCTCTGTATCCTTCCACACACTCCTATTAGCCTTATCCCTGGCCCCTCTGTATCCTTCCACACACTCCTATTAGCCTTATCCCTGGCCTCACTGTATCCTTCCACCCACTCCTATTAGCCTTATCCCTGGACTCACTGTATCCGTCCACCCACTCCTATTAGCCTTATCCCTGGCCCTCTCTGTATCCTTCCACACACTCCTATTAGCCTTATCCCTGGCCCCTCTGTATCCTTCCACCCACTCCTATTAGCCTCATCACTGACTTCTCTTTGTTTTGATTTATTTAACTAGGCAAGTCAGTTAAGAACAAATTCTTATTTACAATGACAGCCTACCGGGGAACAGTTTGTTAATTGCCTTGTTCAGAACAACATATTTCTACATTGTCAGCTTGGGGGCTCGATCCAGCAACCTTTCAGTTACTGGCACAACGCTCTAACCACTAGGCTACCTGCTGGCCTGCTCTCTCTCATGTCTCCTTCCACCCACTCCTATTAGTCTTATCACTGACCTCTCTGTCATGTATCCTTCCACCCATTCCATTGATTCTGTATTGAGCTTTACTGTAAGTAACCCACAATGACATCCCTGTCTGGCCATGTAGGTGGTGGGTCAATACAAAATGACTGCCCTTTCCTTTTGAGTTATTAGTTGAGGCTATTGTGCTCTCTCTATCTCTCTGACCGAGTATTAGGATGGACAACCTTTAAGTTTGTGTTCTTGGTAAGTGTGTCTCCCATTAAGACATCTTCCATCTGAACCTCAGGCTGAAATCAATATAACAGGGAGCCTTAAAAACAATGGATCCATGTCCTAAAACCATTACCCATGTCACTGGTTCATTTCAGAACAGAGAAATTGCTATTGATCTCTTGGAGTTTTTTATTTTTTAATGGTGAGAGAGTACACATTGAACACACCAGACCAGATCTGAGTAATGCTTCACCTGTTGCTATGGTTACCTGGCTACCCTACCCTGCCCTGCCCTTCCCTGCCCAGTCCCCTCACTCTCCTCTTCCCCCTCTCTTTCCTCTCTCCCTCCTCTCCACTCTCTCCTCTGTCCTCTCTAGCCTAACGGTTAAGAGTGTTGGGCCAGTAACCGAAGGAGTCACTGGTTCAAATCCACTAGTCAGCAAGGTGGAAAATATGCTGTTCTGCCCTTGAGCAAGGCAGGTAACCCCCAACAACAACTGCTCCACAGGCACCGAAGATGTTGATTAAGAGGATTTGGGTTAAATATGGAAGACATTGAATGCATGCAGTTGAGCAACTGCTTTTCTCCTCCTCTCATCACTTGGAGTCTTGCCTTGGTATCAGTGTGTAAGCACAGCTTGCGTTAAGGAGGCTCAGCCAGGATTTGCGGTGACCAAAATGGATGTATGGACCGTATAGCACTCTGAGACATCTGAGGGGTATTCCAGAAAGTCGGATTAGTGATTTGGCGAGATGTGTCAAACCAGAACTTGTGCAAACTCCGCTCCAGAAAGAGAGCCTGATCAGAAACCATAGCAACGAATGCTCTGAAGCAAACCTGCTACCTACTAGGTTAACTTGATCTTAGCCTGTCTTGGTGAATAAATACGTGATTTCCCCTGCCAATCAGATTGTTGTTCGCCACTATTCTCTGCCCCTTGGAAAATCCACTTGACCTCGGAACCTGCATTGTTCGCTGTGCTTTACAAAGGGAACAAATTATTGGACCTCGAATACATCCTTTAGCTCATTCAGAATCATTTTTGTTTTTAACGCACAATCACCAATCAGTTTATTCTATCAATATATAGAATATGTAACCCTACTCTGTTTGACTGATACAAAGAAGAGAAGAGTCTGCCTCGCATTGAAGATATTTTTAAAATATCTTTTTTGCATTCCCTGGCCATGAAGCTGTCCATATAATCAAGGAGAACTTTTACAGAATTGCAGGTACAGTAGGCTGCGGTCAGTTGACTGCTAGGGATGCTTTGCTAATCTCAATTAATAAGCCTAGGCAACATGATAAAAATGATAAATAGCCAAATTCATCCCGCAGATTTTCCGAACGTCATTGGCGCTATAGGTGGACGCATCCCCCTTTCTAAGACCCTTGACCAAGGGAAGGAGACCAGGTGAATAGAGCATATTTTCACAGGCTGCTACAATTTACATATTAGTGACTCAAAGCCCTGCTTTCTTCCCCCAGTCTCTCCATCTGACTCCCTCCCATCTCACCTCCCTGCTTTCTTCCCCCAGTCTCTCCATCTGTCTCCCTCCCATCTCACCTCCCTACCTTCCCCCAGTCTCTCCATCTGTCTCCCTCCCATCCCACCTCCCTGCTTTCTTCCCCCGGTCTCTCCTTCTGGCTCCCTCCCATCTCACCTCCCTGCCTTCCTCCAGTCTCTCCTTCTGGCTCCCTCCCATCTCACCTCCCTGCTCTCTTCCCCCAGTCTCTCCATCTGTCTCCCTCCCATCTCACCTCCCTGCTCTCTTCCCCCGGTCTCTCCTTCTGACTCCCTCCCATCTCACCTCCCTGCCTTCCCCCAGTCTCTCCTTCTGTCTCCCTCCCATCTCACCTCCCTGCTCTCTTCCCCCGGTCTCTCCATCTGTCTCCCTCCCATCCCTCCCATCCTCTTTCTCTCTCCATCTCCATCTCCACTCTCTCCCTTCATTTCCATCTCCTCTCTCCCTCCATCTCCCCTTTCTCCCTCCATCTCCCCTTTCTCCCTCCATCTCCCCTTTCTCCCTCCATCTCCTCTTTCTCTCTCCATCTCCACTCTCTCCCTCCATTTCCATCTCCTCTCTCCATCTCCCCTTTCTCTCCCCATCTCCTCTCTCTCTCTCCCCATCTCCTCTCTCTCTCCCCATCTCCTCTCTCTCTTCTCTATCTTCCTCTACATTCTTTCTCTCCCTCTACATCCTCTCTCTCTCCTATTTCTTCTCTATCTCCCTGGGTCTGCTCAGCAGTGTGAGTAAGGAAATAGTCTAGAGGTTTCTATTAGCAGTGCCCCACCTCCATGCATACACTCAGGATACACACACACACACACACAGAGTGTCCCCCATGAATATGCATCACCATGCTGCTCCGGGCCAGGCATTCACTCAGCCAGTTACAGCAGGCCATGTGGTTGAAGTGGTACTTAGTGTTATGCTATAGAGAGGATTAACTACTGTTTTGGATAAGGGGATGGTTACAGTATGATGTGTTCCATAGAGAGACAGTGTAGTAGGGGTCGTAGAAGGGAATGGTACTGTATACACTAGTGGTGTCATGGTATAAAGAGGATTAACTACAGTATATTTACTGTGTTGGATAACGGATTGTATCACTACAGCACAGGAGGTTGGTGGCACCTTAATTGGGGAGGATGGGCTCGTGGTAATGGCCGGAGTGGAATGAGTGGAATGGTTTCAAATTCCATTCCATTCGCTCCGTTCCTGTAATTATTATGAGCCGTCCTCCCCTCACTAGCCTCCTGTGCATTACAGTAAGATGTGTTCCATAAAGACATTGTGTAGCATGTATGAGCCTAGGAGTCAATATAGTTCAGGCAGATGGTCCAGGTGAGTTCTGTACTTCTATCTGTGAGGGGTTGTAAACACCATGGATTGTGAGAGAGAGTGAAAGATCATGGCCGAGTTTAGATGGATGCTACATTTAAGTTGTTACTATTACTAAGAGTATTCTGAACTGTGTTTGTGATTGGCAGTACCCTCCTTACTTACTTTGAGTGCATAGTAGAGATGTTGATTAATGTCTTTATTTACGAAAAAAATGTGACTTTCAGGAAAAATACTTGATAGATAGCTGTATTTCCCTGGTCTATTCAGAGGTACATTTTACACAGCCTGAAAAGCAGAGAGCATTTCTACGTGTAATTTCTCCATACAGCTACAGGGCATTTAGAAAGTATTCAGAACCCTCAGCTTTCTCCACATGTTGTTACGTTACAGCCTTATTCTAAAATATATAACATTATTATCTTTCCTCATTATTCTACGCACCTACACACAATACCTCATAATGACAAAGCGAAAACAGCAAATTTATTGAAAATAAACAACGTATTTACATAACTATTCAGACCCTTTGCTATGAGACTCAAAAATGAGCTCAGGTACATCATGTTTCCATTGATCATCCTTTAGATGTTTCTACAACTTGTTTGGAGTCCACCCTGTGGTAAATTCAATTGATTGGACATGATTTGGAAAGGCACACACCTGTCTACATAAGGTCCCACAGTCCACAGTGCATGTCAGAGCAAAAACCAAGCCATGAGGTCAAAGGAATTGTCCTTAGAGCTCCGGGACAGGATTGTGTCGAGGCACAGATCTGGGGAAGGGTACCAAAAAATGTCTGCAGCATTGAAGGTCCCCAAGAACACAGTGGCCTCCATCATTCTTAAATGGTATAAGTTTGGAACCACCAAGACTCTTCCTAGAGCTGGCTTCCCAGCCAAACTGAGCAATCGGGGGAGAAGGGCCTTGGTCAGGGAGGTGACTGAATACTTATGTAAATGCAATTTTAGGTTTTTATTGTTAATGAATTTGCACAAATTTCTAAAAACGTGTTTTTGCTTTGTCATTATGGGGTATTGTGTGTCGATTGAGGAGGAAAAAAACAATGGAATCCATTTTAGAATAAGGCTGTAACATAACAAAATGTGGAAAAAGTCAAGGGGTCTGAATACTTTCCGAATGCACTGGATATCCTAAGGAGAGTACTTACTGCATTGGGCTAAATCAGGGTCACACTGAGTTTTACTTGGTAGTCTAAAACAAGTCTTACTTTGAAACAAAATAAGACACTTGTACCATGTCAGATATAGAGTTGAAATGTATTACATTTTGAGTTTGCATCCCAATATTACACTTTATGTCAGAGTTCCTCAATTGGCGGAGGTTTTATTTGGCCCCCCAAGTTCTGAGACAGAAAACCCTGGCATAAAACCCTGTAAAAACATCAGGAAACCAGCTCTAAAGTGATTTTAATTTAAGAAATCTGTCCCCAGGAATTCCCATGCATAATAGAGAAACACATAATCGTATTCAAATGCAATCAAGCTTTGAAATGATTTTGTTTTAGTCAAGGATTTTATATGTTTTGGGCTCATGAAAAAAAAATCTTCCCGCTGCTGAATCTAGTTGAGGATCCCTGCTTTATATACAGTTGTCATGACTGTCCCCGCGAATCCAAATAGGTCAGATCAGGTTTGCAATGAATAACTTCAATCAGACCCCCTCTCACCCTAGAGGGGGAAGGAAAGAACTAGTGGGGGTTAACAACTCATGTCCTCTGTTGTAAATCAAGGGAGAAGGTTCAGGCCAAAGAAATGTGCTTTGTTTCAACAGACGTTTTCCCGCTGATAATCTAACATGAGGCGATCTATAGAACACTAATGTAATTTACTTATTTGGTGATATCATTAAACATGTTATAAAGGAAATACTGTAAGTAGGAAAGTATACCCGCTACATATATGAAGTTTCCATACTCTGCGTTGTGCATGTAATATGAAAATATTCCCAAATTGTTTTTGTTAAGAGAAGGATGTGATTTGAGAAGCTATAAGAGATCATTGTTTTACCTAACTTTGCACAGTGAGTAGTTAGGGGGATACCTAGTCAGTTGTACAACTGAATGCCTTCAACTGAAATGTTTCTTCCACATTTAACCCAACACCTCTGAATCAGAGACGTGCGGGGGTCTACCTTAATCCACATCCAAGTCTTCCACGCCAGTGGGTTATCTGCCTTGTTCAGGGGCAGAACAACATATTTTTACCTTGTCAGCTCAGGGATTCAATCCAGCAACCTTTCAATGACTGACCGAACGCTCTAACCACTAGGCTACCTGCAGTTACCACCCGGAGTGAGGTCAGGGAGCGTGCCAGCCTGCAGGAAACGCCCCTTTCGAGCAAACTCTATAAATTATGGGTTAAGAAAAAAACACATTAGACCAGAAAAGTGTGAAGCTGCAGCTGCACGTTTAAAGTGGTTTGAACTTTGAATCTCAACACGAGGTGGAGACGATAAACTCACCTCCCCGACAATCACTGGTACGGCTGATTAGCTGTCCTAAGTAAAGTATTTTTGAAAGCAAATTTAAGTAGGACCATCCTGTTACTCTTCTCAAACCATCAATATGGCTGGCTAGGAAAGTCAACTCTGTAGTTCTGTTCAGGACTACACGACTAGTCACCGGATAACAGACAAGTACAAAGAAGGACAATAATAGAAGACTTGTTGGAACCATTTCGGACAATGAGAGTCTTACAAGTGTGCTGTGAAAAGGCCCAACCCCCTTTCCAAGGTTGCCCTGTTCACCGAGAGACCCCCAGCGAACCCAGGCATTTCACGTAAATACATTCATGATTTCTTATTCAAAGCTGACAGCGGTTCGTGTGCAAAGAATATGGTTACCGTAGGTGAGAGTAGTTTCTGAATGTACCAATGTTAAGTGTCTCTGTCCGTCTCTCATCTCTTTTTTAACAAGCATCAATGCTGTTGTCATTCCACTAGTGACCGGTTTTCAGCATATTACATCTCCAGTCAATAACCGGTGCAGAGTATGTATGTTTATCCTCTGTTTCCATTTAATTAGCTAGTACACACATAATTAAACCAATTTGTGTAGTACTGAATCATAAGTAAGTCTCTGGTTTTTGCAGATGCAAGGAGGTTACGACTGTTCAGAATGATGATATGATATGAGGTTATGATTAATACGTTGACTGTTTATAGATGTGATAGGTAAAGACCTTTTAGGGTTGAATTCAGGAGATGGTAACTTTAAAGAACCGCTTTCGTGGTGCCACAGATCCTAATGAGTTAATTGTTACATGATTAATTTAATCGGGTAACAATTAAACATAGTTTGTTAATTAGATAAATAAGAGTCTTCAGATTAATGTTAAGTGAAGTCACAACACAGCACATCACAGAAGATTGAAATATAACAAAACTGTTTTAAACATAATGTTGATTAACTTAAGGATTGCCTATTTTACATTTTCGCCTAAAATGACATACCCAAACTGCCTGTAGCTCAGGACCTGAAGCAATGATATGCATATTCTTGATTACATTTGAAAGGAAACACATAGAAGTTTGTGGAAAGAGAGAATAGGAGAATATAACAGATTCGATCTGGTAAAATATAATAAAATAAAAAAGCATGCGTTGTATATATTTTTTCATGATCTTTGAAATGCAAGAGAAAGGCGATTATATCACTTAGGTGTCTAGGCGCAATTTAGATTTTGGCCACTAGGAAGCAGCAGTGTATGTGCAAAGTTTTAGACTGATCCAATGAACCATTGCATTACCGTTCAAACTGTTGTATCAAGTTTGCCAAAATCTGCCGAATTGGTCAATTGATACATAACTATAGAGAACATACAAAATTATATGGTAATAAAACATTTCAATTGACACATTCTCAGGAATGTCATAAATGATGGAGAATTAGCTTCCCCAGTTGCCGTTTGTTGTTGTGCACTCTCCTCAAACAATGGCATGGTATTTCTTCACTGTAATAGCTACTGTAAATTGAGTTAGATTAACAAGGATTTAAGCTTTTCTGCCCATATAAGAGATGTCGATGTTCTGGGAAGTGTTCTTGTTACTTACAAAGTCATGCTAATCACATTAGCGCAAGTTAGCTCTACCGTCCCATGGGGGGGACACCGATCCCGTAGAGGTTTTAATGATGAAATAATGAAAAATATAAATAACATTCCACCCAATGACGCGATTAGATCATTTGACTGCAGGAGTTGGCTACATCCAATCTACTGGTGTTATATCAGGCCCTCAGACCCTGCTGTTTGATAGGCTTGTAAAGCATCAACCCTTCATCAACAATAGAATAGTGACCATATATCAGCCTGGCTGGCCCACCTCTTAGCCTGGGCTGGCCCACCTCTCAGCCTGGGCTGGGCCACCTATCAGCCTGGGCTGGGCCACCTCTCAGCCTGGGCTGGGCCACCTCTCAGCCTGGGCTGGGCCACCTCTCAGCCTGGGCTGGCCCACCTCTCAGCCTGGGCTGGCCCACCTCACAGCCTGGGCTGGCCCATCTCTCAGCCTGGGCTGGGCCACCTCTCAGCCTGGGCTGGCCCACCTCTCAGCCTGGGCTGGCCCACCTCACAGCCTGGGCTGGCCCACCTCTCAGCCTGGGCTGGCCCATCTCTCAGCCTGGGCTGGCCCACCTCTCAGCCTGGGCTGGCCCACCTCTCAGCCTGGGCTGGGCCACCTCTCAGCCTGGGCTGGCCCACCTCTCAGCCTGGGCTGGCCCATCTCTCAGCCTGGGCTGGCCCACCTCTCAGCCTGGGCTGGCCCACCTCTCAGCCTGGGCTGGCCCACCTCTCAGCCTGGGCTGGCCCACCTCTCAGCCTGGGCTGGCCCACCTCTCAGCCTGGGCTGGGCCACCTCTCAGCCTGGGCTGGCCCACCTATCAGCCTGGGCTGGGCCACCTATCAGCCTGGGCTGGGCCACCTCTCAGCCTGGGCTGGCCCACCTCTCAGCCTGGGCTGGCCCACCTCTCAGCCTGGGCTGGCCCACCTCTCAGCCTGGGCTGGCCCACCTCTCAGCCTGGGCTGGCCCACCTCTCAGCCTGGGCTGGCCCACCTCTCAGCCTGGGCTGGCCCACCTCTCAGCCTGGGCTGGCCCACAGTAATCATAAACATACACAACGCTGTACTGTATAACAGTGGCAGCTGCATTACCTCGCTCCTCTATGGGCATTTCTGGAAAGTTCTACTCTCACTGTCAAAGAGATATAGCTGTGTGTTACACTATCAACACTCCTTGGAGATATAGGTGTGTGTGTGTCAATGCTCCTTCGCTAGGGCTTGGAGTTTTTCCTGAGCGTGTGCCCTCAGTGCCCTGTATCAAATCCCATTATGTACCAAGCACTGTGGGAGTGTGTAAAGAGGGTATTCTGTGGGTGATGTTATATTGCTGGAAGGTTTTGGGTAACTCACAGAGCACCTGTCGTATGCATGCCTAGTGGCCCAGGAGTATACACAATGTGGGGGTTGGGGGCAAACACACCGGCATGACTACACACACACTGGAGCCCAATACAATGGAGGGAAAAGGGCAGGTTTTGAGCGTTGCTCCTGCTGGATATGATGCCCATTGTTAATGGTGGTCTGTGTGTGTGTGAGAGAGAGGAGACAGACAGACAGAGTTTGTGTTGTGTGTGAGTGTGAGTGTGAGTGTGAGTGAGAGAGAGAGAGAGACAGACGAGACAGACAGACAGAGTTTGTGTTGTGTGATAAATGAGGGCATATTGAGTGGGTTTTATATTCCTAGATTCATCTTTCCAACTCATTATTTCCTCTCTCTATCACTCTCGCTCCATTCCTCACCTCTCCCTGACTTTTTTTCCCCCTCTTCAAATTCAATAAATCTCTGTATGTAATTAAATTACTCAGCCGAGCTGATATGTGCCCACTGAAAGTCTCTCTCTATCTCTCTCTCAAACGTTTGTCGACAAATTGATCTTTACTTACATCTTGTACTGTAGAATGGCCTGCTGTAAAGTCCTTGGCATCGCTCCTCTCCTCAGCTCGTCAATCACTTATCTGAGTAAACCTTCTGCCTTCTGTCTGCCGGGTCTGGTAGATGGAACGTCGATTCATGAACCTGCTCTGCATCCCTATGTACTGTACACCAGGGTCTCCAACAGGTAGATCGCCAGCTCAGCCCACCATTGAGTAGATCGCCAATCAATTTTATTATGAGAGGCTGGAAATGGGCCAATCAGTTGTTTTGTGACAAGGTAGGGGTTGTATACAGAAGATATCCCTATTTAGTAAAAGACCAAGTCCATATTATGGCAAGAACAGCTCAAATAAGCAAAGAGAAATGACAGTCCATCATTACTTTTAGACATGAAGGTCAGTCAATACGGAACATTTCAAGAACTTTGAAACTGCTTAGAGTGTAATCGCCAAAACCATCAAGCGGTATGATGAAACTGGCTCTCATGAGGAAGGAAAGGAAGACCCAGAGTTACCTCTGCTGCAGAGAATAAGTTCATTAGAGTTAACTGCACCTCAGATTGCAGCCCAAATAAATGCTTCACATAGTTGAAGAAAGACACATCTCAACATCACCTGTTCAGAGGAGACTGTTTCTGTGTTGTAGTTTGTGTATTTGTGAGTGTGTTTCAGGAAATGGCTTCCTGAAATCCCCCAAGCAGCTGATTGGTCAGCCCCATTGATGATTGGAGCTGACCCCGCCCCCTCGTCATATATCCCATTAGACTCCTTCTCCAGCTATAAAAGCCAGTGTTCTGTTGTTCAGAGGAGAGGTGATTGCTGAGAGAGGAGGCTGATGGCTGTGGGTTATGTACTGTGTTGGTTGTTCTCAGAGGAGAGGTGATTAGTATGTCCTGTGTTTTCGTTGTTGCGCAGAGGTATAATTTGTTGCCAGAATCTTTATATTTTCTGTCTATGACAGAAGGACTGTGTTTTTGATTGTGAAATTGTTTGTAAAATTCTGTTTAGTTTGTTCCCAGGGGGGAAGGGGAAGGCACCTAGGGCTTAGGAAAGAGGCCTGCGGGCATACATATACTCGTAGTATATTCACTGTTTAAGCACGATAGGTAAGAAGACCTGGGCGGACCACCCCCTGTATTTTGGTTAGCGCACGAAGTGATGCTAAGTTAGGTAAGTAGTGGGTAGGCAGGTAAGATAGAAGGGGCTTTGATATTTACTTTCTTTGCTTTGGTTCCGTCCAGCCCCTTTTCCCCAAAATGACCGTGTGACGGAATAAATTCCTTGTAAACAGTACAATTCTCTGCCTTTTGTCATCCTTACTCACACCTACAGTCCAGACTCACACCTACAGTCCAGACCTCTTTCACTTCACGGAGAGTTGAGTTGTAGCAGGGTGTTGCGTTCCCTCTTCATAGAGGCGTGCGTAACAGACACAGAGTAGGTGAACGGATGATCTCCGCATGTGTGGTTCCCACCGTGAAGCATGGAGGTGCTTTGCTGTTGACCCTGTCTGTGATTTATTTAGAATTCAAGGCACACTTAACCAGCATGCCTACCACAGCATTGTGCAGGAGTGTTACATCAGATGACCTGGCCTCCACAATCACCCGACCTCAACCAAATTGAGATGGTTTGGGATGAGTTGGACCGCAGAGTGAAGGGATGGTGCTCAGCATATGTGGGAACAGCATTCCAGGTGAAGCTGGTTGAGAGAATGCCAAGGATGTGCAGAGCTGTAGTCAAGGCAAAAGGTGGCTACTTTGAAGAATTTGTTTAACACTTTTTTTTTGCTTAGTACATGATTCCATATGTGTTATTTCATAGTTTTGATGTCTTCACTGTTATTCTAAAATGTAGAAAATAGTCCAAATAAAGAAACCGTTGAATGAGTAGGTGTGTCCAAACCTTTGACTGGTACTGTGTATAATTTCCCCTCAGAGAGTCAAATCAGACACTGAGTACAACATACAAAGTATGTACAGTCATGGCCAAAAGTTGAGAATGACACAAATATTCATTTTCACAAAGTCTGCTGCTTCAGTTTGTATTATGGAAATTTGCATATACTCCAGAATGTTAAGAGTGATCAGATGAATTACAATTAATTTCAAAGTCCCCCTTTGCCATGCAAATGAACTGAATCCCCCCAAAACATTTCCACTGCATTTCAGCCCTGCCACAAAAGGACCAGCTGACATCATGTCAGTGCTTCTCTCGTTAACACAGGTGTGAGTGCTGACGAGGACAAGGCTGGAGATCACTCTGTCATGCTGATTGAGTTCAAATATCAGACTGGAAGCTTCAAAAGGAGGGTGGTGCTTAGAATCATTGTTTGTCCTCTGTGAATCATGGTTACCTGCAAGGAAACACGTGCCATCACCATTGCTTTGCACAAAAAATGATTCATAGGCAAGGATATTGCTGCCAGTAAAATTGCACCTAAATCAACCATTTATCGGATCATCAAGAACTTCAAGGAGAGCGGTTCAATTGTTGTGAAGAAGGCTTCAGGGTGCCCAAGAAAGTCCAGCAAGCACCAGGACCGTCTCCTAAAGTTGATTCAGCTGCGGGATCGGGGCACCACCAGTACAAAGCATGCTCAGGAATGGCAGCAGGCAGATGTGAGTGCATCTGCACGCACAGTGAGGCGAAGACTTTTGGAGGATGGCCTGGTGTCAAGAATGGCAGCAAAGAAGCCACTTCTCTCCAGGAAAAACATCAGGGACAGACGGATATTCTGCAAAAGGTACAGGGATTGGAATGCTGAGGACTGGGGTAAAGTCATTTTCTCTGATGAATCTCCTTTCCGATTGTTTGGGGCATCTGGAAAAAAAAGCTTGTCCGGAGAAGACAAGGTGAGCGCTACCATCAGTCCTGTGTTATGCCAACAGTAAAGCATCCTGAGACCATTCATGTGTGGGGTTTATTCTCAGCCAAGGAAGTGGGCTCACTCACAATTTTGCCAAAGAACACAGCCATGAATCAAGAATGGTACCAACACATCCTCCGAGAGCAACTTCTCCCAACCATCCAGGAACAGTTTGGTGACGAACAATGCCTTTTCCAGCATGATGGAGCACCTTGCCATAAGGCAAAAGTGATAACTAAGTGGCTCGGGGAACAAAACATCAATATTTTGGGTCCATGGCCAGGAAACTCCCCAGACCTTAATCCCATTGAGAACTTGTGGTCAATCCTCAAGAGGCAGGTGGACAAACAAAACCCTACAAATTCTGACAAACTCCAAGCATTGATTATGCAAGAATGGGCTGCCATCAGTCAGGATGTGGCCCAGAAGTTAATTGACAGCATGCCAGGGCGGATTGTAGAGGTCTTGAAAAAGAAAGGTCAACACTGCAAATATTGACTCTTTGCATCAACTTCATGTAATTGTCAATAAAAGCCTTTGACACTTATTAAATGCTTGTAATTATACTTCAGTATTCCATAGTAACATCTGACAAAAATATCTAAAGACACTGATGCAGCAAACTTTGTGGAAATTAATATTTATGTCATTCTAAAAACTGCTGTTCACGACTGTAGTTCACTGACACCATTGAAAATGCTGCAGAATTTAGAGGCGTTGGAGTCGGATGAAGGATCAGATATTAAACTTGAAATCAACGTTGTTGACGAAGAGTCATGATGCCTGAGGCCCGCCGCAGAAAAACCAGAACAGAGCCAACTGAGACAGTGATCCGTCTGCCACTGTAAGACTGGAGTGTGGGAGGGATGGCACAGTGAAACAGGAGTCTGGGAGGGATGGAACGATGAGACAGGAGTCTGGGAGGGATAGCACAGTGAGACAGGAGTTTGGGAGTGATAGCACGGTGAGACAGGAGTTTGGGAGTGATGGCACGGTGAGACAGGAGTCTGGGAGTGATGGCACGGTGAGACAGGAGTTTGGGAGTGATGACACGGTGAGACAGGAGTCTGGGAGGGATGGCACAGTGAGACAGGAGTCTGGGAGGGATGGCACGGTGAGACAGGAGTCTGGGAGGGATGGCACAGTGAAACAGGAGTCTGGGAGGGATGGCACGGTGAGACAGGAGTCTGGCAGGGATGGCACGGTGAGACAGGAGTCTGGGAGGGATGGCACGGTGAGACAGAAGTCTAGGAGGGATGGCACAGTGAAACAGGAGTTTGGGAGGGATGGTACGGTGAGACAGGAGTCTGGGAGGGATGGCACGGTGAGACAGGAGTCTGGCAGGGATGGCACGGTGAGACAGGAGTCTGGCAGGGATGGCACGGTGAGACAGCAGTCTGGGAGGGATGGGACGGTGAGACAGGAGTCTGGCAGGGATGGCACGGTGAGACAGGAGTCTGGGAGGGATGGCACGGTGAGACAGCAGTCTGGGAGGGATGGGACGGTTAGACAGGAGTCTGGGAGGGATGGCATGGTGAGACAGGAGTCTGGGAGGGATGGCACAGTGAGACAGGAATCTGGGAGGGATGGCACGGTGAGACAGGAGTCTGGGAGGGATAGCACAGTGAGACAGGAGTTTGGGAGTGATGGCACGGTGAGACAGGAGTTTGGGAGTGATGACACGGTGAGACAGGAGTCTGGGAGGGATGGCACAGTGAGACAGGAGTCTGGGAGGGATGGCACGGTGAGACAGGAGTCTGGGAGGGATGGCACAGTGAAACAGGAGTCTGGGAGGGATGGCACGGTGAGACAGGAGTCTGGCAGGGATGGCACGGTGAGACAGGAGTCTGGGAGGGATGGCACGGTGAGACAGAAGTCTTGGAGGGATGGCACAGTGAAACAGGAGTTTGGGAGGGATGGTACGGTGAGACAGGAGTCTGGGAGGGATGGCACGGTGAGACAGGAGTCTGGCAGGGATGGCACGGTGAGACAGGAGTCTGGCATGGATGGCACGGTGAGACAGCAGTCTGGGAGGGATGGGACGGTGAGACAGGAGTCTGGCAGGGATGGCACGGTGAGACAGGAGTCTGGGAGGGATGGCACGGTGAGACAGCAGTCTGGGAGGGATGGGACGGTTAGACAGGAGTCTGGGAGGGATGGCATGGTGAGACAGGAGTCTGGGAGGGATGGCACAGTGAGACAGGAATCTGGGAGGGATGGCACGGTGAGACAGGAGTCTGGGAGGGATAGCACAGTGAGACAGGAGTTTGGGAGTGATGGCACGGTGAGACAGGAGTCTGGGAGGGATAGCACAGTGAGACAGGAGTTTGGGAGTGATGGCACGGTGAGACAGGAGTCTGGGAGGGATGGCACGGTGAGACAGGAGTCTGGGAGGGATGGGACGGTGAGACAGGAGTTTGGGAGTGATGGCACGGTGAGACAGGAGTTTGGGAGTGATGGCACGGTGAGACAGGAGTCTGGGAAGGATGGCACAGTGAGACAGGAGTCTGGGAGGGATGGCACGGTGAGACAGGAGTCTGGGAGGGATGGCACGGTGAAACAGGAGTCTGGGATAGATGGCACAGTGAGACAGGAGTCTGGGAGGGATAGCACGGTGAGACTGGAGTCTGGGATGGATGGCACGGTGAGACAGGAGTCTGGGAGGGATGGGACGGTGAGACAGGAGTCTGGGATGGATGGCACGGTGAGACAGGAGTTTGGGAGTGATGGCACGGTGAGACAGGAGTCTGGGAGGGATAGCACAGTGAGACAGGAGTTTGGGAGTGATGGCACGGTGAGACAGGATTCTGGGAGGGATAGCACAGTGAGACAGTAGTCTGGGAGGGATGGCACGGTGAGACAGGAGTCTAGGAGGGATGGCATGGTGAGACAGGAGTCTGGGAGGGAAAGCACAGTGAGACAGGAGTCTGGGAGGGATGGCACACAGAAAAGGAAACAGTACATGGGACATGTCTTTGGATGAACTCTAAGCATTTATTGCATTTGTGTGTCCGTGGGTTATATGGCAGAAAGAGCATGAATGTGGAGTCATTTTGGTCTGATAGGTATGGGGTGGTCTTTTTCAGAGAGACCATGCCACGCAACCACGTCAGAGAGACCATGCCACGCAACCGCTTCAGAGAGACCATGCCACGCAACCGCTTCAGAGAGACCATGCCACGCAACCGCGTCAGAGAGACCATGCCACGCAACCACGTCAGAGAGACCATGCCACACAACCACGTCAGAGAGACCATGCCACGCAACCGCTTCAGAGAGACCATGCCACGCAACCGCTTCAGAGAGACCATGCCACGCAACCGCGTCAGAGAGACCATGCCACGCAACCGCTTCAGAGAGACCATGCCACGCAACCACGTCAGAGAGACCATGCCACGCAACCGCTTCAGAGAGACCATGCCACGCAACCGCTTCAGAGAGACCATGCCACGCAACCGCGTCAGAGAGACCATGCCACGCAACCGCTTCAGAGAGACCATGCCACGCAACCGCTTCAGAGAGACCATGCCATGCAACATTTTCAGAGAGACCATGCCACGCAACCGCTTCAGAGAGACCATGCCATGCAACCGCTTCAGAGAGACCATGCCACGTAACCGCTTCAGAGACCATGCCATGCAACCACGTCAGAGAGACCATGCCACGTAACCACGTCAGAGAGACCATGCCACGTAACTGCTTCAGAGACCATGCCACGCAACCACGTCAGAGAGACCATGCCATGCAACCGCTTCAGAGAGACCAAGCTCACACAAAGCCTCGAAGCTGAGTGCTGACTGTGGACCCAAAGCACGAAGAGAAGACAAGATTGATTCATTGTCACAGCTCAGGATATAACCCAGATGCAGACACAGGAAGCGTATAGTATAGTTCTCAGATGATTTATTAGAAACAGGGGGCAGGCAAAGGGCAGGTCAAGGGCAGGCAGAGGTTCAGAATCAGGTCAGAATCAGGCAGGTACAGGATGGCAGGCAGGCTCGGGGTCAGGGCAGGCAGAATGGTCAAAACCGGGAAAAACTAGGAAACTTTAGAAACAGGAAGACCGGAAAGCACGCTGGTAAGACCTGACAAGACAAGACGAGATGAACTGGCAACAGACAAACAGAGAACACAGGCATAAATACACAGGGGATAATGGGTTAGATGGGCAACACCTGGAGGGGGGTGGAGACGAGCAAAAAGACAGGTGAAACAGATCAGGGTGTGACGTTCATGAGTAAAGGCACGCGTATTAGGGCACAAAACAGTGTCTGATATAATCAACAAATTACTTTTTTATATCTTGATCTTGAATATATTTCCAATTCATCCTTTACAATTCTTCATGCGCTGGTTCTTTGTTTAGGAATACGGCAAATCATTTCACCTTCCACCTGGCTGGTTATATTATCTTTTTGGTTTCTACTTTGTCAAAAGAAGCTGTAACTGGACTTAATGAATTACTAGAACTCTGTTACTAATCAAATGGACTACACTGTAATGTTTATATTGGAAGGGAAATGAAAACAGACTATAGGCCTATATTTTTTATAGGACTTTGTATAATTATACAAAATATATCCTTGACTCTTATCTAAATTAATTACTATTGTTGTTTTTTAATTTTTTTAGTTTTGATATATTTCCACTAATATTTCTTCATTAATCCTTTACAATAGAGTATGTATTATTAATCAAGCGTTGGTGCTCATGTTTGCTGTACCTTGCGGGTTGATATGCGTCTGATGCACTGATAGACTGAAAGGCCAGGCGGTTCTAGTGTTAAACAGTGTGGCGTTTCAACCAGCAACCATAATGATTCATATCATAATTAAAACACACCTGCTACTCTTTAAGGGTGGGGGTGTTGGTGTGTGTGTGTGTGTGTGTGTGTGTGTGTGTGTGTGTGTGTGTGTGTGTGTGTGTGTGTGTGTGTGTGTGTGTGTGTGTGTGTGTGTGTGTGTGTGTGTGTGTGTGTGTGTGTGTGTGTGTGTGTGTGTGTGTGTGTGTGTGTGTGACCGAGAAAGCCATTGAGGAGAGAGAGAAAAAGAGAGCGAGAGAACGAGAGTGAGAAATATTTGAGAGAGTTAGACTAGAGAGAGCGGAAAATAAGTTTTGAGCAACTCTGAGCAACTTCTCTACCCCGTACAGGTCTTCATAACCTAGAGACACATAATTATCTCTGTCATCTCTGCTGGTACACCTTCTCTACCCCGTACAGGTCTTCATAACCTAGAGACACATAATCATCTCTCTCATCTCTGCTGGTACACCTTCCGCTCTCATTCTCCTCTCTCTCTCATCTCTGCTGGTACACCTTCCGCTCTCATTCTCCTCTCTCTCTCATCTCTGCTGGTACACCTTCCGCTCTCATTCTCCTCTCTCTCTCATCTCTGCTGGTACACCTTCCCCTCTCATTCTCCTCTCTCTCTCATCTCTGCTGGTACACCTTCCCCTCTCATTCTCCTCTCTCTCTCATCTCTGCTTCACATATCCAACGAAAGATAAATATCAAACCTATTTTTGATGTGCAGTTTGAGGGTCTATTTATAGTGTCAGACTTTCAGGATCTAACAGAGACATAGACGTAAAGGTCACAGTTGATGCTTGTCAGGAGGAATACAAATAATACAAGCTTTTTGAAAGTGAAAATGTAGTGTCTTTGCTGACATGACTATAGTGTACTGTAGTATTTACAGTTCACTATAGTTTAAATACTATATTCAAATAAAACTCTAGTATATACTATAGTAATTCATGTAGTGTTTTTGTGGATTGTAGTATACGGTTGTATTTACTGTAGTGTTTTGCAGACATTACTGTAGGATTTATTACAGTGTTTTAGTTTTGTTATCTTTAACATAAAAGTGGGGTCTTTCTCCTTGAGAAAACCTACTGGACATGGGAAAAGATCACATTGTCTAGAACCTGTAGATAGGTAGGACTCAGGTCTAGATGGAGAGTTCAGAGTTCTGCTCTTTTCCATAACCTGTAGATAGGTAGGACTCAGGTCTAGATGGAGAGTTCAGAGTTCTGCTCTTTTCCATAACCTGTAGATAGGTAGGACTCAGGTCTAGATGGAGAGTTCAGAGTTCTGCTCTTTTCCATAACCTGTAGATAGATAGGACTCAGGTCTAGATGGAGAGTTCAGAGTTCTGCTCTTTTCCATAACCTGTAGATAGGTAGGACTCAGGTCTAGATGGAGAGTTCAGAGTTCTGCTCTTTTCCATAACCTGTAGATAGGTAGGACTCAGGTCTAGATGGAGAGTTCAGAGTTCTGCTCTTTTCTAGAACCTGTAGGGAACACAATATACTGTATGGTCTGTACTTGGCAAGTAGGTTTCTCACTTATGGGTGGCACAAATCAAATCAAATGTTATTTGTCACATACACATGGTTAGCAGATGTTAATGCGAGTGTAGCGAAATCCTTGTGCTTCTAGTTCCAACAATGCAGTAATAATCAACGAGTAATCTAACCTAACAATTCCACAACTACTACCTTATACACACAAGTGTAAAGGGATAAAGAATATGTACATAAAGATATATGAATGAGTGATGGTACAGAACGGCATAGGCAAGATGCAGTAGATGGTATCGAGTACAGTATATACATATGAGATGAGTAATGTAGGGTATGTAAACATTATATTAAGTGGCATTGTCTAAAGTGGCTAGTGATACATTTTTTACATCAATTTCCATTATTAAAGTGGCTGGAGTTGAGTCAGTGTGTTGGCAGCAGCCACTCAATGTTAGTGGTGGCTGTTTAACAGTGATGGCCTTGAGATAGAAGCTGTTTTTCAGTCTGCTTTTTTTTTCAGTCTGTTTTTCAGTCTGCTTAGTCTGCTCCCTGCTTTGATGCACCTGTACTGACCTCGCCTTCTGGATGATAGCAGGGTGAACAGGCAGTGGCTCAGGTGGTTGTTGTCGTTGATGATCTTTATGGCCTTCCTGTGACATCGGGTGGTGTAGGTGTCCTGGAGGGCAGGTAGTTTGCCCCCGGTGATGCGTTGTGCAGACCTCACCACCCTCTGGAGAACCTTACGGTTGTGGGTGTAGCAGTTGCCGTACCAGGCGGTGATACAGCCCGACAGGATGCTCTCGATTGTGCATCTGTAGAAGTTTGTGAGTGCTTTTGCTGACAAGCCGAATTTCTTCAGCCTCCTGAGGTAGAAGAGGCGCTGCTGCGCCTTCTTCACAACGCTGTCTGTGTGGGTGGACAAATTCAGTTTGTCCGTGATGTGTACGCCGAGGAACTTAAAACTTACTACCCTCTCCACTACTGTCCTGTCGATGTGGATAGGGGGGCGCTCCCTCTGCTGTGTCCTGAAGTCCACAATCATCTCCTTTGTTTTGTTGACGTTGAGCGTGAGGTTATTTTCCTGACAGGCCGTCTCGTCGTTGTTGGTAATCAAGCCTACTACTGTAGTGTTGTCCGCAAACTTGATAATTGAGTTGGAGGCGTGCATGGCCACGCAGTCGTGGGTGAACAGGGAGTACAGGAGAGGGCTCAGAACGCACCCTTGAGGATCAGCGGGGTGGAAATGTTGTTACCTACCCTCACCACCTGGGGGCGGCCCGTCAGGAAGTCCAGTACCCAGTTGCACAGGGCGGGGTCGAGACCCAGGGTCTCAAGCTTGATGACGAGTTTGGAGGGTACTATGGTGTTCCTGTGTTTTGCCTTCCACCCAGGACAATGGATCGGATCCCAGCTGGCGAACCTAAACAACGTTGCTGTAAAAGGGGCAAACGAAGCGGTCTTCTGGTCAGGCTCCGGAGACGGGCACATCGCACACCACTCCCTACCATACTACTCGCTAATGTCCAGTCTCTTGACAACAAGGTTGATGAAATCCGAGCAAGGGTAGCATTCCAGAGAGACACCAGAGACTGTAACGTTCTTTGCTTCACGGAAACATGGCTCACTCGAGAGACGCTATCGGAGTCGGTGCAGCCAGCTGGTTTCTTCACGCATCGCGCCGACAGAAACAAGCATCTTTCTGGTAAGAAGAGGGGCGGAGGGGTATGCCTTATGATTAACGAGACGTGGTGTGATCATAAAAACATACAGGAACTCAAGTCCTTCTGTTCACCTGACTTAGAATTCCTCACAATCAAATGTCGACCGGATTATCTACCAAGGGAATTATTTTAGATTATAATCACAGCCGTATATATTCCCCCCCAAGCAGACACATCGATGGCCCTGAACAAACTTTATTTAACTCTCTGCAAACTGGAAACGATTTATCCGGAGGCTGCATTCATTGTAGCTGGGGATTTTAACAAGGCTAATCTGAAAACAAGACTCCCTAAATTCTACCAGCATATCAATTGTGCAACCAGGGTTGGTAAAACCCTGGATCATTGTTATTCTCACTTCCTCGACGCATATAAGGCCCTCCACTGCCCTCCTTTCGGAAAAGCTGACCACGATTCCATTTTGTTGCTTCCAGCCTATAGACAGAAACTAAAACAAGAAGTTCCTGCCCTCAGGTCTGTTCAACGCTGGTCCGGCCAATCTGATTCCACGCTTCAAGACTGTATCAATCACGTGGATTGGGATATGTTCCGCATTGCGTCCAACAACAACATTGACGAATACGCTGATTTGGTGAGCGAATTCATTAGAAAGTGCATCGGCGATGTCGTACCCACAGCAACTATTAAAACATTCCCAAACCAGAAACCGTGGATTGATGGCAGCATTCGCGCGAAACTGAAAGCGCAAACCACTGCTTTTAACCAGGGCAAGGTGACCGGAAACATGACCGAATACAAACAGTGTAGCTATTCCCTCCGCAAGGCAATCAAACAAGCTAAGCGTCAGTTTAGAGACAAAGTAGAGTCACAATTCAACGGCTCAGACACAAGAGGTATGTGGTAGGGTCTACAGTCAATCACGGACTACAAAAAGAAAACCAGCCCCGTCACGGACCAGGATGTCTTGCTCCCAAACAGACTAAATAACTTCTTTGCTCGCTTTGAGGACAATACAGTGCCTCTGACACGGCCCGCTACCAAAACCTGCGGACTCTCCTTCACTTCAGCCGACGTGAGTAAAACATTTAAACGTGTTAACCCTCACAATGCTGCAG
Source organism: Oncorhynchus clarkii lewisi (assembly GCF_045791955.1). Taxonomy (NCBI): domain Eukaryota; kingdom Metazoa; phylum Chordata; class Actinopteri; order Salmoniformes; family Salmonidae; genus Oncorhynchus; species Oncorhynchus clarkii. The sequence goes on along the minus strand of NC_092168.1, from coordinate 38,912,817 downwards.
GCCCAGACGGCATCCCCAGCCGCGTCCTCAGAGCATGCACAGACCAGCAGGCTGGTGTGTTTACGGACATATTCAATCAATCCTTATCCGTCTGCTGTTCCCACATGCTTCAAGAGGGCCACCATTGTTCCTGTTCCCAAGAAAGCTAAGGTAACTGAGCTAAACGACTACCGCCCCGCAGCACTCACTTCCGTCATCATGAAGTGCTTTGAGAGACTAGTCAAGGACCATATCACCTCCACCCTCCCTGACACCCTAGACCACATATGTCAGAGTCAAGGCCCGCGGGCCACATCCGGCCCGCAAGAAGGTTTTTTACGGCCCCTGGGATGATCTTGATTTATTATTAGAACCGGCCCGCAGCAAGCCGGCAGCCCGCAGATCTTTTACACGCACCAATACTACATTTCCCACAATGCAAAGGTGACGCACCGAGCAGTAGGCTGCTTCATTTCAATATTTATTGGCACAGCAGTCGTCAGCATCACAGTAAAATTAACTTTCAGATACCCATCAAAAATGGCAAAACGGAAGGTGGATACTGAGAACCGGGGGTTTCAAACAAGGTGGGAGTCGGAGTATATGTTCACGAAGGTAGCTGGAAAACCTGTGTGTCTTCTGTGTGGAGAAAGTGTGGCGGTACTGAAAGAGTATAATCTGAGACGACATTATGAAACGAAACACGCGGACAAAAACAAGAATATGGACATGGAACAAAGGCTACAAAAGGCAGAGGAATTAAAACGAGGCCTCAAATCTCGACAGGCTCTGTTCAAAAAAGCCAAATCACAAGGCCAGGCTGCTGTCAAGGCCAGTTTTATTTTGGCAGAAGAGATCGCTAAATCAGCCCGGCCATTTACGGAGGGGGATTTCATCAAAAACTGCATGATTAAAGTTTGTGACGAAGTTTGCCCAGAAAAAAGGCAACTCTTTTTAAATGTGAGTCTGAGCAGAAACACCATTGCCGAGAGAGTAGACCAGTTGTCCATCAATCTAAAAGAGCAGCTTGTGAAAAAGGGAAAAGATTTTATTGCATATTCCTTGGCTGTGGATGAGAGCACCGACATTTCTGACATTGCCCAGTTGTCAATTTTCATCCGCGGAGTGGACTCCAACCTAAGCGTGACAGAGGAGTTTTTGGCTTTACGTCCTATGCATGGCACAACTACGGGGCATGATTTGTATGAAGAGGTGTCAAGATGTGTAAATGAGATGGAGCTGCCTTGGGAAAAACTCGTGGGTTTGACAACCGACGGAGCACCTGCGATGTGTGGACACAGGAGCGGACTGGTGGCGAAGATACGGGAAAAGATGCAAGAGGAAAACGCGACAGGTGAGCTGACAGCTTATCATTGTATCATACACCAGGAAGCGTTGTGCGGTAAAGCCTTGAAAATGGAGCATGTAATGAGCATCATCACGCGCACAGTTAACTTTATCAGAGCCAAAGGTTTGAATCACCGCCAGTTCAAGGCATTTCTGACGGAGTTAGAAACGGAGCATGGTGATTTGCCTTATCACACAGAGGTGCGATGGCTAAGCCAGGGAAAGGTGCTTCAAAGATGTTTCGAGCTTCGTGAGGAGATTTGTCTGTTCTTGGACAGCAAAGGGAAAGACACAACACAACTCCGAGACGAAATGTTTCTGTGTGAAATGGCTTTTCTGTGTGACATTACGAGTCATCTGAATGCAATAAACTTGCAGCTGCAGGGTCGGGATCGTGTCATCTCTGATATGTACAGTACAGTGAAGGCATTTAAAACCAAACTGACTCTGTGGGAGACGCAGATGCGGAAAGAAAATTTGAGCCACTTTCCCAGCTGCCAGACCATGAAAGAGAAGCTCTCTACCAGTGCGTTCCCGAGCACACAGTTGGCTGATAAAATAGGTATGCTTGCCGCTGACTTTCGACGCCGATTTGCTGACTTTGAAGCACAAAAAAGCAGGTTGGAACTGCTCGGTAACCCATTTGCTGTTGACGTGGAAAGCTCACCACCAAACCTCCAAATGGAGTTGATTGACCTCCAATGCAATGATGCACTGAGGGCAAAATATGCGGCAGTGGGTGCTGCGGAGTTCGCCCGTTTCCTCCCCGGCACAATGCCCCAGCTGCGCATCCAGGCTGCTCAAACGTTGTCTATGTTTGGCAGCACATACCTGTGTGAACAACTGTTTTCTTTGATGAACCTGAACAAAACATCACACAGAAGTCGACTTACTGCTGAACACCTCCACTCAATTCTGAGGATTTCTTCAGCTCAGAGCCTTACCCCGAACATTGATGAACTTGTGGAAAAGATGGGACACCACCAAGTATCACCCTCAACCTCAAACAAGTGAACATTACTGTGCAATCACATATTTAGAGTTTTTACTCAGTTCAAGTTTAAAAGTTAAAATTTAATATTTGTTTTCACTGCATGTTACTTCTCCTTAAACAAAGTGTTGTTTTTGATTAATAGATTTTTGCACTTTATTTTTTTGTATTTCAATCCAATTATATTTTAAAAATATTTCAGTTGAGTGGATGATAGAAAATTGCTATTATTGTTTTTTCTTTGAAGTAAATTTAGCCCACTTTTGCTAAAATAGAAAATATAGTCTACTGATGGTGCCTTGAATACCGGTTTCTTTCATTTAATGTTCATGTTATGGGGATATTTATATAAAGGAAATTTGTCTTTTGTGTCTGTTGAAAATTAAAGATTACTGACAGAGCCATAAGAAAATATTGCTTTATTTATCTGATCATATTGTAATATATTTGTTAGGTTTTCAGTAGGTTCAATTAGGTTCACTAGACTATATGCGTCATTTAAAAATTTTTCAATGAACATTCGAACAGTCCGGCCCTCGTCTTGTAGCTGATTTTTTTATTTGGCCCTCCGTCCATTTGACTTTGACACCCCTGCCCTAGACCCACTCCAATTTTCTTACCGCCCAAATAGGTCCACAGATGACGCAATTGCAACCACACTGCACACTGCCCTAACCCATCTGGACAAGAGGAATACCTATGTGAGAATGCTGTTCATCGACTACAGCTCAGCATTTAACACCATATCCCCAAATTGGGATATGAGGGATTTCTGTAGTTAAAAAACAGAAGTGTTTTTGCAGACTGTAGTGTCCTAACTGACACTACTGTAGTATTTACTGCAGTGTTCTATAGTAAGTACTACACATGACATTTAGTAAGTACTACACATGATTGAGAGATACTACAGTGTGTCGTATAGTATTCTACAGTATACTACAGTTTACAATATAATGATATAGTAAGTACTGTAGTATTCAAACTGTTGTATTTATTCATGTGGGTGTGACTTTACTTTTAAATTACTGTACAGCACATGCCCCAGAGCTGGGCTTGTAAACAACCATCAAGCCTGTGAGTAAGATGTGCTTCAGGCTCTGGCTGAGGATGGATAGTCCAAAGTCTCTGAACCATGGCCCATCAAGTGATGAAAGAGCCATATAGCTAATATGAGGGCAACTCTGCCACTGCAAGCCAAATAGAACTAGAACCGTAGAATCCGTGTTTGAACCTGATTCTATTTCTGTTCTGCAACAGTAGCATTGATGTTTAGCCTGTGATTTAGCCTGTGATTTAGCCTGTGATTTAGCCTGTGATTTAACCCGTCTTTGACAAAGCTGACAGAAAAGTGAGAATGACACATGTTGTTGTTCAGTGAGAGTGAAGGAGGCAGCTGTAAGGTGAATTATCAGGCAATGCTGGTACAGTTTGTCCAATTTCAGCTTGCTATTCTGGCAGCATATTATATTGGTGTAGCCAATCGTGGGAAAATGTATTCACCTAAAAACATGGCTTGGTTCATGTGATAGTATAGGTGGTTTTGGAGAAATACAACGCATTTCAAGAGAGAGTTTCCTGAATCCATGAGCCTTTTCACTCATAAATGACACACCAATATCTATCTCTGCACTCGATAAAAGACTGAGTTCATTCCTAAATAAAAGCCTGGGCGGTCGGGATGATGATCTGCTCCAGTGGGTTCAGAGGAGGTTCGTGTAGGCTAGGCTGACCATACAGGGGGCCCGTGGGGGCCCATCTGGAAAACACAAAGCTATCTGCCAGAAAGCATTGTCTCCCTGAGGCCAGACAGAGAGACTCTGCTTCTGCTTCTTCTAAACACCGAATCCTGAGTAGGTGCCAAGGAGATTTTCTGTAGCTCTGCTTCTGTTTTTCACTCTTACTTTCTCCCTCCCTCCATCTCCCTCCCTCCATCTCTCTCTCTCTATCCCTCCCTCCCTCCCTCCCTCCCTCCCTCCCTCCCTCCCTCCCTCCCATGTCTCATCTTTCAACATGTATTATTTCAGCCATATTCTCTAGTGTCAACACTGCTATACCAAGTAATGAAATAAGGCAAGTTATTATGTCCTTTTTTTTGCCTACCTGATCCCAATGCTCATACAGAATACTGGCAAGTCGACTGCTGTGGAGTATGAACAATTATGAAAATGAATGCACTCACTAATGTAGTCTGCTGAATGTCTTAAATGTCAAATGTAAATGAGTGCACCACCTGATCATTGAAAACTCTGTTTAAGTGCACTGAGGCTCGCCGTTGCCAATTCAAATCAATTGTATGCAAATATTTGAGACATCTGCATATGGAGTTTGTATGAAATACATTTTTGATGGTTATTTTAGTGCCACTGTTGAGATCAAATTTCTCTCTCTCTCTGTTGCAACTGTCTCTCTGTCTATATCTCAAGCATCTCTCTCTCTCTCTCTCTCTCTGTAGCATCTGTCTATCTCTCTCTAGCATCTCTGTATCTCTCTCTCTCTCTCTATCAATTCAATTTAATTCAATTCAAGGGTCTTTATTGGCATGGGAAACATATATTAGCATTGCCAAAGCAAGTGAAGTAGATAATGAACAGTTGAAGTGGGAAGTTTACAAACACTTCTGTCATTGAAACTAGTTTTTCAACCACTCCACACATTTCTTGTTAACAAACTATAGTTTCGGCAAGTCGGTTAGGACACTAACTGACCTAAGACAGGGCATTTCTACTAGGATTAGATGTCAGGAATTGTGAAAAACTTGAGTTTAAATGTATTTGGCTAAGGTGTATGTAAACCTCCGACTTCAACTGTGTCTCTGTCTCTCAATTCAATTTTCAATTCAAGGAATTTATTGGCATGGGAAACATGTGTTAACATTGCCAAAGCAAGTGAGGTAGATAATATATAAAGTTAATATATAAAGTGAAATAAACAATAAAAATTAACAGTAAACATTACACATACAGAAGTTTCAAAACAATAAAGACATTACAAATGTCATATTATATATATACAGTGTTTTAACACTCTCTCTCTAGCATCTCTAGTATCTCTCTCTTTCTCTCTCTCTCTAGCGTCTCTGTCTCTCTTTGTCTGTCTCTCTCTCTAGCGTCTCTGTCTCTCTTTGTCTGTCTCTCTCTCTCTAGCATCTCTCTCTCACTCTAGCGTCTCTCTCTCTCTAGCATATCTGTCTCTATGTCTGTAGTGTCTCGGCCTCTCTTTCTCTCTCTTTCTCTCTCTCTCTCTCTCTCTGTAGCATCTGTATCTCTCTCTCTCCCTCTGTAGCATCTGTCTCTCTCTTTGTAGCATATGTCTCTCTCTCTCTGTAGCATCTGTCTCTCTCTCTGTAGCATCTGTCTCTCTCTCTCTATGTAGCATCTGTCTCTCTCTAGCATCTGTCTCTCTCTCTCTGTAGCATCTGTATCTCTCTCTGTAGCATCTGTATCTCTCTCTGTAGCATCTGTCTCTCTCTCTGTAGCATCTGTCTCTCTCTCTGTAGCATCTGTATCTCTCTCTGTAGCATCTGTCTCTCTCTCCCTCTGTAGCATCTGTCTCTCTCTTTCCCTGTAGCATCTGTCTCTCTCTCTATCTCTCTGTAGCATCTGTCTTTCTTTCTGTAGCATATGTCTCTCTCTCTGTAGCATCTGTCTCTCTCTGTAGCATCTGTCTCTCTCTCTCTGTAGCATCTGTCTCTCTCTCTGTAGCATCTGTCTCTCTCTTTCTCTGTAGCATCTGTCTCTCTCTTTCTCTGTAGCATCTGTCTCTCTCTTTCTCTGTAGCATCTGTCTCTCTCTCTCTGTAGCATCTGTCTCTCTCTCTGTAGCATCTGTCTCTCTCTCTGTAGCATCTGTCTCTCTCTTTCTCTGTAGCATCTGTCTCTCTCTCTGTAGCATCTGTCTCTCTCTCTCTCTAGCATCTGTATCTCTCTCTCTCGCAAACCCTACGCTTATGCCACTCCAGGCAGGCTAAAAGCAAACGCTCAAATTATTTGAACGATTTCTAATCGTATTTGAACCCAGGTCTACAGCCAACTTTGCTCATATGTTCAAACCCAGCCTGAATTACTTTCTCACATCATGAAAAACGACATGCTGAGGCAAATAATGAGGAGAGAGAATAGAATGAGGAGAGAGAGAAGAGAATGAGGAGAGAGAGAAGAGAATGAGGAGAGAGAGAAGAGAATATGAGGAGAGAGAGAAGAGAATGAGGAGAGAGAGAAGAGAATATGAGCGTCTCGTTCGGAACCGTTAATTCTCACACCCGCTGATTTCAAACACACAGAAACGTTAGCCAGGCGAGACCCAGTTTGTAGCGTGTATCTCTCTGGCTTTCATTGCTTTCCTTCTCCCCGATAAGCCAGCAGCAACAGGGAGCCGGACATAGCAGGAAACAGAAAACACTGAGGCTGAGGAGGTGTAGTGAAAATATATGGGTTTGGGAGATAGTTGAAGGAGACTGTGTGAGTGAGTGAGTGAGTGAGTTTTTACCTGCCTGGAGCTTGACCCTGGTCACACCATTGGTCCAGGAAGCCAGCGGTTGCCATTACCTACCTGGAGCTTGACCCTGGTCACACCATTGGTCCAGGAAGCCAGCGGTTGCCATTACCTGCTTGGAGCTTGACCCTGGTCACACCATTGGTCCAGGAAGCCAGCGGTTGCCATTACCTACCTGGAGCTTGACCCTGGTCACACCACTGGCCTGGGAAGCCAGAGGTTGCTGTGACAACCGGCGCTGCCTTGCCCACAGGGTTAATGATCAACCTCTTTTAACCACCAGTCAACATCCTAACGAGCCATTAATGGTGTGTTAGCCAAGTTAAAGCACATGGTGCATATGGGCTTACTCAAAAGAATCAGATATGGAGACTGGAGTGTGCCACTCAACCCAAATGATAATACACACATAAACATACATTTTACACATACGCACACGTACACAGCCTTGCGCATACACACACATACCGGTAGCAATAGAGAATCGAACAATAAAGATCTGATTTTGCATGGAGAGAGAGAGAGAGAGCAAGAGAGAGAGAGAGAATGCACAGTTGAAGTCTGAAGTTAACATACACTTAGGTTGCAGTCATTAAAACTCGTATTTCAACACCTCCACAAACTTCTTGTTAACAAACTAGAGTTTTTGCAAGTCGGTTAGGATTATTTCACTTATAATTCACTGTATCACAATTCCAGTGGGTCAGAAGTTTACATACACTAAGTTGACTGTGCCTTTAAACAGCTTGGAACATTCCAGAAAATGATGTCATGGCTTTAGAAGCTTCTGATAGGCTAATTGACATCATTTGAGTGAATGGGAGGTGTACCTGTGGATATATTTCAATGCTTACCTTCAAACTCAGTGCCTCTTTGCTTGACATCATGGGAAAATCAAAAGAAATCACCCAAGACCTCAGAAAAACATTTGCAGACCTCCACAAGTCTGGTTCATCCCTGGGTGAACGTTCATCTGCACAAGCAATAGTACGCAAGTATAAACACCATGGGACCACGCAGCCGTCATACCGCTCAGGAAGGAGACGCGTTCTGTCTCCTAGAGATGAACGTACTTTGGTGCGATGAGTGCAAATCAATCCCAGAACAACAGCAAAGGACCTTGTGAAGATGCTGGAGGAAACCGGTACAAAAGTATCTATATCCACAGTAAAATTAGTCCTATATCGACGTAACCCGAAAGGCCGCTCAGCAAGGAAAAAGCCACTGCTCCAAACCCGCCATAAAAAAGCCAGACTACGGTTTGCTACTTACTGCACATGGGGACAAAGATCGTACTTTTTGGAGAAATGTCCTCTGGACATAAAACAAAAATAGAACTGATTTGGCCATAATGACCATCGTTATGTTTGGAGGAAAAAGGGGGGGGGCTTGCAAGCCGAAGAACACAGGGGTGGCAGCATCATGTTGTGGGAGTGCTTTGCTGCAGGAAGGACTGGTGCACTTCACAAAATAGATGACATCATGAGGATGGAAAATTATGTGGATATATTGAAGCAACATCTCAAGACATCAGTCAGAAAGATAAAGCTTGGTCGCAAATGGGTCTTCCAAATGGACAATGACCCCAAGCATACTTCCAAAGTTGATAGCAAAATGGCTTAAGGATAACAAAGTCAAGGTATTGGAGTGGCCATCACAAAGCCCTGACTTCAATCCCATAGAAAATTTGTGGGCAGAACCGAAAAAGCGTGTGCGAGCAAAGAGGTCTACAAACCTGACTCAGTTACACCCGCTCTGTCAGGAGGAATCGGCCAAAATTCACCCTACTTATTGTGGGAAGCTTGTGGTAGGCTACCCAAAGCGTTTGACCCAAGTTAAACAATTTCAAGGCAATGCTACCAAATACTAATTGAGCGTATGTAAACTGGGAATGTGATGAAAGAAATAAAAGCTGAAATATAGCTGATAATTCTTTCTACTGTTATTCTGACATTTCACATTCTTAAAATAAAGTGGTTATCCTAACTGACCTAGGACCGGGATTTTTTACTAGGATTAAATGTCAGGAATTGGAATAAACTGAGTTTAAATGTCTTTGGCTAAGGTGTATGTAAACTTCCGACTTCAACTGTACATGTACTGGTTAGGAGAACAGAACAGTGTGGTGTAAGGACTTGGTCCAAACCAAATGTGAAAGCCCCTGAGCGTAGCATCTAGAATGTAAACAGCAGCATACCACCCTGCATCCCACTGCTGGCTTGCCTCTGAAGCTAAGCAGTGAGGGTCCTTGGATGGGAGACCAGATGCTGCTGGAAGTGGTGTTGGAGGGCCAGTAGGAGGCACTCTTTCCACTGGTTTAAAAAGAATATCCCAAGGTGCTGTCTTTTGGATGAGATGTTAAAGGGGTGTCCTGACTCTTGTGATCACTAAAGATCCCATGGCACTTATTGTAAGGGTAGGGCTGTGGAGGCTCCCCAGAGGAGGAAGGGGAGGACCATCCACTGTGAATTTCATAAAAATTCAAATAGTGAACATTTAGAAAGTTATCCTTTGTAGATAAAACTATACAAAATATATTCACGTCACAAAATAATTGATTAAAACACACTGTTTTGCAATGAAGGTCTACAGTAGCCTCAACAGCACTCTGTAGGGTAGCACCATGGTGTAGCCGGAGGACAGCTAGCTTCCGTCCTCCTCTGAGTACATTGACTTCAATACAAAACCTAGGAGGCTCATGGTTCTCACCCCCTTCCATAGACGTACACAGTATTTATGAGAACTTTCGGAGGACGTCCTCCAACCTATCAGAGCTCATGCAGCATGAATTGACATGTTTTTCACTCAAAGGATCAGATAATTGATCTAGAACTGAAAGCATAAGCTACAGTTAGCTAGCAATGCAATGTATAAAATGTGGTGAGTAGTTAACTCAATAAAAAAGCTTTTGGTTTTATAAATGTATTGCCACCGGGGCCTGCCGGTAACTAATTAACTGCTTGCTGCCTACTCTGTACTGCATGATTGTAGCGGGTTTACTTACTCATTAGTTCTAGTAGCTATGACGATGTAGGTAAGCTGTGTGTAGCGATTATGATAAGAAGGTTTGGCTTGCAAAGGTTTTCGCCTGGTCACAAACAGCTGATGTGTTGTGCACTGAAGTCCACAAGCGAAGGGAAAAGATGAAAGGAGGAGAGCATGTTGATGCGAGAAGGAATACAACGAGCAAAAGTGATCATGCTGTTTGCACAGTGGCAAGAAAAAGTATGTGACCCCTTTGGAAATTTCTGGATTTCTGCATAAATTGGTCATAGAATTTGATCTAAGTTTCATCTAGGTCACAACAGTAGACACACACAGTCTGCTTAAACTAATAACACACAAACAATCATATGTTTTCATGTATTTATTGAACACAACGTGTAAACATTCACAATGCAGGGTGGAAAAAGTATGTGAACCCCTGGATTTAATAACTGGTTGACCCTCCTTTGGCAGCAATAACAACCAAATGTTTTCTGTAACTGCGGATCAGACCTGCACAATGGTCAGGAGGAATTTTGGACCATTCCTCTTTACAAAACTGTTTCAGTTCAGCAGTATTCTTGGGATGTCTGGCGTGAACTGCTCTCTTGGGGTCATGCCACAGCATCTCAATCGGGTTGAGATCAGGACTCTGACTGGGCCACACCAGAAGGCGTATTTTCTTCTGTTGAAGCCATTCTGTTGTTGATTTACTTCTGTGTTTTGGGTTGTTGTCCTGCTGCATCATCCAACTTCTGTTGAGCTTCAATTGGCGGACAGATAGCCTTACACGGAACCCAAACCAGCTGCGTGCGTGCGCCATCATGCATACATTTATTTTGTCCCCCTACACCAAACGCGATCACGACACGCAGGTTAAAATATCAAAACAAACTCTGAACCAATGACATTAATTTGGGGACAGGTAAAAGCATTAAACATTTATGGCAATTTAGCTAGTTAGCTTGCTAGCTAATTTGTCCTATTTAGCTAGCTTGCTGTTGCTAGCTAATTTGTCCTGGGATATAAACATTGAGTTGTTATTTTACCTGAAATGCACAAGGTCCCCTACTCCGACAATTAATCCACACATAAAACGGTCAACCAAATCGTTTCTAGTCATCTCTCCTCCTTCCAGGCTTTTTCATCTTTGAACTTATATGGTGATCGCATCTAAACCTTCATAGTATTACCACGACGACCGGCAACACAGTTCGTCTTTCAATCACCCACGTGGGTATAACCAATGAGGAGATGGCACGTGGGTACCTGCTTCTATAAACCAATGAGGAGATGGGAGAAGCAGGACTGCAGCGCAATATGGGTCAGAAATAACACTGACTTCTATTTTATCCCTTGGCAACGCAGGCGCTCGTTGATGCGCGCGAGCAGTGTGGGTGCAATAATTGAATAACATGCATTTATAAATCTATTTTGCAATGCTCGTGCACGCGACGTGAGCGGTGTAGTCAGGGTATTACATTCTCCTACAAAATGTCTTGATAAACTTTTTCCGGCGATGATAGCTGAAGTTGTCCAGGCCCTGAGTCAGCAAAGCAGCCCCAAACCATGATGCTCCCTCCACTATTCTTTACAGTTGGGATGAGGTTTTGATGTTGGTGTGCTGTGCATTTCTCTCTCCACACATAGTGTTGTGTGTTCCTTCCAAACAACTCAACTGTAGTTTCATCTGTCCACAGAATATTTTTGCCAGAAGCACTGTGGAACATCCAGGTGACTTTTCCAAACTTCAGACGTGCAGCAATGTTTTTTTTGGACAGAAGTGGCTTCTTCTGTGGTGTCCTCCTATGAACACCATTCTTGTTAGTGTTTTACGTATTGTAGACTCGTCAACAGAGATGTTAGCATGTTCCAGAGATTTCTGTAAGTCTTTATAGCTGACACTCTAGGATTCTTCTTAACCTCATTGAGCATTCTGCGCTGTGCTCTTGCAGTCATCTCTGCAGGACAGCCAGTCCTAGGGAGAGTAGCAACAGTGCTGAACTTTCTCCATTTATAGACCATTTGTCTTACCGTGGACTGATGAACATCAATGCCTTTAGAGATACTTTTGTATCCCTTTCCAGCTTTATGCAAGTCAACAATTCTTAATGTTAAGTCTTCTGAGATCTCTTTTGTTCGAGGCATGGTTCACATCAGGCAATGCTTCTTGTGAATAGCAAACTCAAATTTTGTGAGTGTTTTTTATAGGGCAAGGCAGCTCTAACCAACAGCTCCAATCTCGTCTAATTGATTGGACTCCAGGTTAGCTGACTCCTGATTAGAATGAGCTTTTGGAGAAGTCATTAGCCTGTGTCATCAGCCTGTGAATGTTTTCAATATAGACAAGAAAAATACAATAATTTGTCTGTTATTAGTTTAAGCACACTATGTTTGTCTATTGTTGTGACTTAGATGAAGATCAGATCAAATTTGATGACGGATTTATGGAGGAATCCAGGTAATTCCAAAGGGTTCACCTACTTTTTTTGCGTGTGATCAGGGGTGTATTAATTCCACCAGTTCTGTTGAAAAAACGGTTCTTAAAATGGCAGCAAACAGAATGGGGATAAACATACCTGCATTTGTCCAATAGAAAACTCTTGTTTGCAACTGTTGGACTAATGGTTACACCTAGATCAGCTAGATGCAGGCCAGAGTGTGCAAGGCGGTACTAAATGTGTCACTGTCTGTCACCCTGAGTACTCCAATTCTTCTCTCGACCTGTGCACCAATGTTGTAAACCGTCATTCACAGGCTAGGTTGTAGCAACCTCATGATGGGTGTAGGGAAAATGTGAGTATCATGTAGTAACCTAGCTAAACCTATCGTTGTTACATTGAGCTGGAATGACAGTCATCCAATATGCTGTAATAGAAATAAGGCCAGGCTCATAAAAAGAATACAAGTCCTCCCTCATGTTAAACAACACCGAGCGCCACTGGAGTAGGACTGTTAACCCCGGTGTCCTGGCTAAATTCCCAATCTGGCCTTCATACCATCATGGCCACCATGATGGCCATCATCCCCAGCTTCCAATTGGCTCATTCATCCCTCCTCTCCCCTGTAACTATTCCCCAGGTCGTTGCTGTAGATGAGAATGTGTTCTCAGTCAACTTACCTGGTAAAATAAAATATACAATAAAAACAGGCTTTGCTTACAGACAGGCAGGCAAGTAGACAGACACACAGACAGGCAGGCAGGGGGCAGGCAGGCACACAGACACACAGACAGGCAGGCAGGGGGCAGGCAGGCACACAGACAGGAAGGCAGGGGGCAGGCAGGCACACTGACACACAGACAGGCAGGCAGGGGGCAGGCAGGCACACAGACACACAGACAGGCAGGCAAGTAGACAGACACACAGACAGACAGACAGGCAGGGGGCAGACAGACACACAGACAGGCAGGCAGGGGGCAAGCAGGCACACAGACAAGCAGACAGGCAGGCAGGGGGCAGGCAGGCACACAGACACACAGACAGGCAGGCAGGGGGCAGGCAGGCACACAGACAGGCAGGCAGGGGGCAGGCAGGCACACTGACACACAGACAGGCAGGCAGGGGGCAGGCAGGCACACAGACACACAGACAGGCAGGCAGGGGGCAGGCAGGCACACAGACACACAGACAGGCAGGCAAGTAGACAGACACACAGACAGACAGACAGGCAGTGGGCAGGCAGGCACACAGACACACAGACAGGCAGGCAGGGGGCAAGCAGGCACACAGACAAGCAGACAGGCAGGCAGGGGGCAGGCAGGCACACAGACACACAGACAGACAGGCAGGGGGCAGGCAGGCACACAGACACACAGACAGACAGGCAGGGGGCAGGCAGGCACACAGACACACAGACAGGCAGGCAGGGGGCAGGCAGGCACACAGACAAGCAGACAGGCAGACAGGTTGACAGAATAACAGGGTGGTAGTGTACTGTGTAGAGGAGGGAACACATCCAAATGCCATGTGACTCACCAAAAAGCTCCTGCCCAGGACTATCTTGGATCAGCAGAAGCAGCCTGCCTACCTGTCTGTGCCATTGCCATGCCTGACCCAGTTTGCCACCCACTTGTTCATTAGAATCACAGGGAGGTGAGCTAGCGATGCCAGATACTGCACCTCCACTGACAAACTCCCATGACCAGGCAACAGCTAGGCAGCACCTAGGGCTGGGCTGGAGGGAAGCATGATGGGAAGCATGATGTAAGATGAAATCCTGATATTCCAACTGATTACAGGCTACTAAAGCCAACAACTTAACGCTGCACCCCAGAGTTTTGATGAAAACGGTGGAGAAGAAAAACGTCTCTGATAATCACTCGCTGCTATTTATTGTTGACCAGCAGATGTCGCTAATGTGCATTGTAAACAATACCACATTATTACAGATAATGAAGCTCTGAGTAATACACCGTTTTTCTGCACAATTTGATGAAAGCGCCAAAGACTGAGAAAGCCTTGGTTTCCCATAACTATGCTGGCCCGCCATTGTGCAGGAAGCCTGGCGGATGACTCCATGGGGAGGAGGACAGGGTGGTGGGTCAATTGCTCAGCATGAACTTGCGGGGGTGGGGGTGGGGGGGGGGGGTGGCAAGATAATGATGGGGGTCTTATAATTCACTACCAGGCCAGCTAACACACACACACACACACACACACACACACACATACATTGTGTACCACAGCAGACTCGTGTGTGTGTGTGTGTGTGTGTGTGTGTGTGTGTGTGTGTGTGTGTGTGTGTGTGTGTGTGCATGTGTGCGTGTGTGCGTGAATGTGAGAGATGCACTTTCTGTGGTCAAACAGCCCTCTCCTAGCTTTCATCTTTTCAAAGCTGCTGCAGAGGTATCCTTCAAAAGGGCTTTGATTACCAATATCTAGCCAGTCAGGCATCAGACACACACACACCACCAGTAGTATGGCTCATATTATATCACAAAATGCAGTCTGTTTCAATGGGACTGGAATCCTGCACAGGCACATAAAAGACAGTAGCCTAGAAGCCTGATGTCTTTGAACATGTGCAATTAACTGCTCACTTGTCAATCCACATGTACAGTACACTCATTCTACCTTACCCAGAGAGAGAGTTTCTTAGGCAATGTTAACATATGTTTCCCATGCCAATAAAGCCCCTTGAATTGAATTGAGAGAGAGAGAGAGAGACAGGGAGAGAGAGAGAGAGAGAGAGAGAGAGAGAGAGAGAGAGAGACAGAGACAGAGACAGAGAGACAGAGACAGAGACAGAGACAGAGACAGAGAGAGAGACAGACAGACAGACAGACAGACAGACAGACAGACAGACAGACAGAGACTTCCTCCAGGGATAGCGAAGAGCCAACAGATCTCCAGTATAGACTGGTTGATGGCATAGCCACCAGAGGCTGTGACTTCAGTTCCCTTCTCCTTGTTTCCCCTGATGGTTTACCTCATCTCATTATGGATCCCCTCCCTCCTTTCCCTGTCTCTGGACACCACCGAGCTAGACAGCCACAGAAGACTAGGTCCATTGATCCGTCTAGGACAGCAGCTGTGGGGCGCTCATCATGTGTGAGTGTTCCATCCTTTGTCTTTTAACATGAGGCTAATAAAGAACCTGTTTAACTTGGTGTGTGGAATATCCCAGTTTATCAATAGATAATCAATAGGTTTACTAGATTAGTTACTGTTGTGCACTACTGGACTTGGCTTGATACTGTCTGTTTGGGCTCAGATAGAGGGGCTTGATACTAACGGTCTGTTTGGGCTCAGATAGAGGGGCTTGATACTGTCTGTTTGGACTCAGATAGAGGGGCTTGATACTGTCTGTTTGGACTCAGATAGAGGGGCTTGATACTGTCTGTTTGGACTCAGATAGAGGGGCTTGATACTGTCTGTTTGGACTCAGATAAAGGGGCTTGATACTGTCTGTTTGGGCTCAGATAGAGTATCACGTCCCCACAAACAGTAGACTAGGGGGTTGCATTTCCTGCAATTCTATTCAAAACATGACTTATTATGCCTCTCTTGTGGGGTATTTTGAGGGGTATATGAATAGTTATTTTGAAAGAGAAAGAGAGAGAGAGCATACAGGGATTAAGGAGCCAGTGACTTAATATTATTAGAATACCCCTGTGGTTAGAGCTTAACCAAGTGTCTGTGTATACACACATCACACGTCCGTAATGCAGGGAAAGGCAGGTCCAATGACTAAGTTATGTAAGTAAATAAAGAGACCGACGCAGTTCACACACCCAGCATAAACATGTATATCATGTGTAAAAAGGACGCCTGGGTTGTTAAATATGCAGTTCATGTATTGAATACATATTTCATGCAGTGTTTGCAAAAAAAAGTTTGATAACATCCCGCGGGTAATAGATCTAACACGGCCTTCACATGTCACTGTCCAGACAGACAATAATGAGTAACTAATGATAATGACACTGATTATTAATGTCTAGACTAAACTAGCTAAGGGTGTTTCAATTCGTTTATTATTTATTATTGGCAAAGATCGGGGTTTCACTTATCTAATAAAAGTTTTTCCTAAACCTTCAATTTAGAAAAAATAACCCACAGATAGCAACGCAACCAAAAATAACCCACAGATAGAAACACAACCAAAAATAACCCACAGATAGCAACGCAACCAAAAATAACCCACAGATAGAAACACAACCAAAAATAACCCACAGATAGAAACTGAACCAAAAATAACCCACAGATAGAAACTGAACCAAAAATAACCCACAGATAGAAACGCAACCAAAAATAACCCACAGATAGAAACACAACCAAAAATAACCCACAGATAGAAACTGAACCAAAAATAACCCACAGATAGAAACGCAACCAAAAATAACCCACAGATAGAAACACAACCAAAAATAACCCACAGATAGAAACTGAACCAAAAATAACCCACAGATAGAAACGCAACCAAAAATAACCCACAGATAGAAACACAACCAAAAATAACCCACAGATAGAAACACAACCAAAAATAACCCACAGATAGAAACACAACCAAAAATAACCCACAGATAGAAACACAACCAAAAATAACCCACAGATAGAAACACAACCAAAAATAACCCACAGATAGAAACGCAACCAAAAATAACCCACAGATAGAAACTCAACCAAAAATAACCCACAGATAGAAACGCAACCAAAAATAACCCACAGATAGAAACGCAACCAAAAATAACCCACAGATAGAAACACAACCAAAAATAACCCACAGATAGAAACACAACCAAAAATAACCCACAGATAGCAACGCAACCAAAAATAACCCACAGAAAATAGTTACAAACGATGGAGAAAGCCTTATCTCACCAAAGGAGATTTTGAGAAAGTAAAATATTTTAAACAAATGTTCTCGTCAAGTTCCTCAAGCAGGAAAATAGGGGTAATACAAAGAGACAGTCTTGTTAAAAAGAGGCATAAACAAGGTTGCCCTCTGTCACCATACTTCCATTGCCCTCAGAAAGTATTCACTCCCCTTGACTTGTTCCACATGTTGTTGTGTTACAGCCTGATTTTAAAATGGAATAAATTGAGATGTTGCGTCACTGGCCAACACACACAACACCCCATAATGTCAAAGTGGAATTATGTTTTTGGAATGTTTTTATAAATTAATTCAAAATGAAAAGCTGAAATGTCTTGAGTCAACTAGTATTCTACCCCTTTGTTATGTGAAGTCGAAATAGTTCAGGAGTAAAGATTTGCTTTACAAGTCACATAAGTTGCATAGACTCGCTCTGTGTGCAATAATAGTGTTTAAAATGATTTTTGAATGACTGCCTCATCCCTGTACCCCACACTTACTATTATCTGTAAGGTCCCTCAGTCGGGCAGAGAATTTCAAACACAGATTCAACAACAAAGAACAGATGTTTTCCAATGCCTCGCAAAAAAAGGCACTTATTTGTAGATGTGTGAAAAAAATAAAACAGACATTGAATATCCCTTTGAGCATGGTTTGAATGGTGTATCAATAAACCTAGTCACTACAATGATACAGGCGTCCATCCTAGCTCAGTTGCCAGAGAGGAAGGAAACCGCTCGGGGACTTTAAAACAGTTACAGAGTTTAATGGCTGTGATAGGAGAAAACTGAGGATGGATCAACAACATTGTAGTTACTCCACAATACAAACATGCATCCTGTTTGCAACAAGGCACTAAAGTAAAACTGGGGGAAAAAATGGCAAAGAAATGTACTTTATGTCCTGAATATAAAGCGTTATGTTTGGGGCAAATCCAGCACAACACATCACTGAGTACAATATCTGCTTTATTTTCAAGCATGGTGGTGGCTGCATCATGTTATGGGTATGCTTGACATGGGAGTTTATTTTAGGATAAAAAGAAACGGAATAGAGCTAAGCACAGGCAAAATCCTAGAGGAAAGTCTGGTTCAAGTTTCTTTCCAAGACGACATTGAATGTTCCCGAGTGGCCTTTTACTTAAATCGACTTGAAAAAGTATAGCAAGACTTGCAAATGGCTGTCTAGAAATGATCAACAACCAACCTGACCGAGCTTGAATAATTTTTTAAAGAATAATGTGCAAATATTGTACAATCCAGGTGTGCAAAGCTCTTAGAGAATTGCCCAGAAAGACTCACAGCTGTAATCACTGTCGAAGGTGATTCTAACATGTATTGAATCAAGGGTGTGAATAGTTACGTAAATAATATATTCTATATTTCACTTTATCATTATGGTATATTGTTTGTAGATGGGTGAGAAAAAAAATATATTTAATCAATTTTGAATTCAGGTTGTAAACCAACAAAATCTGTGTGAAGGCTTCTACATGGAACTAAAAAGGGTTCTACATGGAACTAAAAAGGGTTCTACATGGAACTAAAAAGGGTTCTACCCTCATAAAAAATAGTTATTGTGAGGAAAAAGAGGAGGAGAAAGAGAGGAAGAGCAGTGAGCGGTATCACAGGGAATGTTAGAGACATCAATTACTCCAGTACAGTCATGACTGAATCTGTATCACATTACAGCGTCAGTAATGAGGTGAGAGAGACAGAGAGAGAGAGAGAGAGAGACACGAAGAGAGAGGTAGAAGGTGTCAGAAAGAGAGGAAAATGAGAGAGAAGAAAAAGAGAGCGATGTGGACAACGATCAAGGCAATTAGCAGATCGTGCTTTTTTAATACAGAAACTGTAGCTAGGCAACAGTTAGCAAAGAGCTAAAAGTGATCAAAGTAAACAACTAGACGCTGATTATTTAAGAAACCAATGACTGGATGTTTATTTGACTGTCTCAGGACTGTAATGTGAGCGGTTTTGATGTGGATTTACTGTTAAACATCTCTAAATCACAAGGAGAGTGTTCACACAGATTGCTGTCTCCTGGTTGGCGTTATTGTTGGTGTAGCCTAGCGTTACATTAGCGACTGATGGGCTGATCCCTTTGAACAGTACTTAACCCACACACACACACACACACACACACACACACACACACACACACCTTTTCTATCTCTCCCATATACACACCTGATGCCTGCTCCACTCCTATCCCCAGGCCAGTGATCAGTGCTGTGCTGTGCTGGCTAAATCATTGAGGGACATCTGGTTGTCTTCTGAGAGTTCTCTGAGTGATCAGTGTGCTCCAGGGAGTCCTATCCCAGGCAGCCCATGTAGGCCTAATGCTACAACCTCCAACCACACTGAGCTTTTACACAAATGACACCCTATTCTCTATATAGTGCACTACTTTTTTCTTCCCGTATAGGTAAAAAATGGTGCATTATATAGGGAATAGGGTGCCATTTGGGACACACTCTGAGAGATATGAGGAGATAGCACAAACCTTAACCGGTACATTGAGGGATGGCTAAACTCATTGGCTCCAACAGATCAGAGCTGCCAGCTATACTTTACCGCCCACTGTGTCTCCCACTCTACCTCCACGTTTTGGCTTCTATCTGACTGTGACTTTCCCCTCCTGTTTTTCTCTCTCTCTCACACATCACACACACACACACACACACACACACACACACACACACAGAGAGAAGGGTGAGAAAGATGCTGAAAACAAAATGAGAGGTTATCCTCTCTCTGTCTCTTTGTCTGTCTGTCTCTCTCTCTCTGTCTGTCTGTCTTTCTCTCTATCTCTCGTTCTCTCTCTGTGTCTGTCTGTCTGTCTGTCTGTCTGTCTATCTCTATACACACATTCATCACCCTCCCGACACACCCCCTTCTCACATATAATCAGGTGTGTTGACATCCTGTTTATGATGAGTTCCCTTCTCCCCACTCTTCCTTACAGCTCTCAAATCAACTGAGTGCCTCCATTGAACATTTTCCATCTCCACAGTACACAGAGCACACAGCAGAACTCCAAAACCATTACACCATGAAACATTTAAACAGGAGCCCTGTGATCAATGGCTCAATATGAACACCCGGGCTGAAAGCAATACTCAATTAAGGAATCTTTTTTTTCCCATTCGATTGCCGCAGGAAAACGTTCTCATGAATAGAGAAGGTACAAACACATACACACACACTTCCTCCCTCTTCACAGGAAGAGACCAGACACATACACACACACTTCCTCCCTCTTCACAGGAAGAGACCAGACACATACACACACACTTCCTCCCTCTCCACAGGAAGAGACCAGACACATACACACACACTTCCTCCCTCTTCACAGGAAGAGACCAGACACATACACACACACTTCCTCCCTCTTCACAGGAAGAGACCAGACACATACACACACACTTCCTCCCTCTTCACAGGAAGAGACCAGACACATACACACACACTTCCTCCCTCTTCACAGGAAGAGACCAGACACATACACACACACTTCCTTCCTCTCCACAGGAAGAGACCAGACACATAAAATAGAGGTTCAAGCCAGGGCATGTTTGTCCCTGCATGAGGCATAGTTAGTGGAATGACCAAATCTGTTCTGGCTTTTCAATGAAACTCTAATGAAAGAACAGGACATTTTGGCATGTCTGTTTATTTTTCTCAGCATGTCTGGAGATTACATTTTCGTCATTTAGCAGACGCTCTTACCCAGAGCGACATACATGAGTAATTAGGGTTAAGTGCCTTGCGCAAAGGCACATTGACAGATTATTCACTTAGTGGGCTCCAAAATTCAAACCAGCAACCTTTCGGTTACTGGCCCAATGCTCTAACCACTAGGCTACCTGCTGCCTCAGCTCTTGTTATGATTACTTTCTCGTTCCTGGTGCACAGTGTGGATGTCCCAGTACATGCCTAACGATCCGCTGCTGCTAACGAAACGAAAAGTTGCTGGAATGAAAACGAACCTGAAACTCAAATGATCTGAGCTGATAAAAGACTGCTTGAGAGCTACAGTATATCCTGTGTGTCCATTTTTCAGTTGCATAACCCCCTTTCTCTTCTCTTTTCCCTCCCTCCCTCCCTCCCTCCCTCCCTCCCTCCCTCCCTCCCTCCCCATCCATTCCCTCTCTTCTCTCTCTTCGTCCCTCCCTCCCCTCTCTCTCTCTCTCCCTCAGACAGTAACTTTGTCCTGGGTAATGCCCAGGTGCAATCCCTCTACCCTATTGTCTACTGTTCTGATGGCTTCTGTGAGCTGACCGGCTACGCCCGCGCCGAGCTGATGCAGAAGAGCTGTGCATGTCATTTCCTGTACGGGCCGGAGACCAGCGACCAGCTGACGGCGAAGATCCAGGGGGTGTTGGACGACAGGGGGGAGTTTAAGACCGAGCTGGTGTTCTACAAGAAGGGAGGTGAGAGGCTACAGAGACTGGGTGCATCCAAAACATCATAGGTAGGGAATAGGGTGGTGCAGTCTATGACACTGCATCTCAGTGCAAGAGGTGTCACTGCAGTACCTGGTTCGAATCCAGACTGTAACACATCCGGCCGTGGCTGGGAGTCCCATAGGGCGGCACAATTGTCTCAGGTTTGGCCGGGGTAGTCCGTCATTGTAAATAAGAATTTGTTCTTAACTGACTTGCCTAGTTAAATAAAAATAGTGAAAAAGGTTGGTGAGAGTGAAGAGGTGAATGTTGTGTGTGTGTTGGGAACAGGGGCTAGCTACATAGCTGCTACTTGGATAAATAAGTTGTAGACAAAGACAAGCACAGCCAAATGGAGGACAGTCTCAATGAGACTTAAAAAAGACAAATTAAAGGTTGTCCCTGCATATTCATTAGCATTTTACAGCCATCTGGGGTAGGAGAAGAGGGATGTAGTAAAGTTTAGTGACCATTTAGAGATCATCAAACAGAAGTGTGTGTGTGTGTGTGTGTGTGTGTGTGTGTGTGTGTGTGTGTGTGTGTGTGTGTGTGTGTGTGTGTGTGTGTGTGTGTGTGTGTGTGTGTGTGTGTGCGTGCGTGCGTGCGTGCGTGCGTGCGTGCGTGCGTGCGTGCGTGCGAGTGCGTGAGTGTTTCCATGTGTGTGAGTGTATGTTTGTGACCTCACGACACAACCTGAGCCTCCAGAAGGATTCAAGGGTTATTAAGCCCTGTCCCTCATCCTCTGGTTCAGGTCCGTATTCACACAGTGTTTTAGAACACCATGTCATCCAGCTAATGTCATCCAGCCATCCACCCACCTGAGACAGAGAGCACAGCGTTCACCATCACAGCCGTGTAACAGGACACTGTCTGTATGAATATGAGGCTGTTTCATCCTGATTATATCCCTTTATGTACAACCACAACATGACCACCTGTTACATGACTTTGTCAGGGTTGTTTTTGATGCTCCAGTTGAATCACTGATAGGTGGAGTGCACATCAGGGCTCTGTTTAAGAATCGAAAAGTCTGCACACGCACAAACATATATTGACATTTATAAACTTTGGAGCAGCAGGTAGCCTAGTGGTTAGAGTGTAGGGACGGCAGGTAGCCTAGTGGTTAGA
The DNA here is from genome assembly GCF_045791955.1 of Oncorhynchus clarkii lewisi. Taxonomy (NCBI): domain Eukaryota; kingdom Metazoa; phylum Chordata; class Actinopteri; order Salmoniformes; family Salmonidae; genus Oncorhynchus; species Oncorhynchus clarkii. The sequence goes on along the minus strand of NC_092168.1, from coordinate 38,890,130 downwards.
GTGTAGGGACGGCAGGTAGCCTAGTGGTTAGAGTGTAGGGACGGCAGGTAGCCTAGTGGTTAGAGTGTAGGGGGTGGCAGGTAGCCTAGTGGTTAGAGTGTAGGGGCGGCAGGTAGCCTAGTGGTTAGAGTGTAGGGACGGCAGGTAGCCTAGTGGTTAGAGTGTAGGGGGTGGCAGGTAGCCTAGTGGTTAGAGTGTAGGGGCGGCAGGTAGCCTAGTGGTTAGAGTGTAGGGACGGCAGGTAGCCTAGTGGTTAGAGTGTAGGGACGGCAGGTAGCCTAGTGGTTAGAGTGTAGGGACGGCAGGTAGCCTAGTGGTTAGAGTGTAGGGACGGCAGGTAGCCTAGTGGTTAGAGTGTAGGGACGGCAGGTAGCCTAGTGGTTAGAGTGTAGGGACGGCAGGTAGCCTAGTGGTTAGAGTGTAGGGACGGCAGGTAGCCTAGTGGTTAGAGTGTAGGGGCGGCAGGTAGCCTAGTGGTTAGAGTGTAGGGACGGCAGGTAGCCTAGTGGTTAGAGTGTAGGGACGGCAGGTAGCCTAGTGGTTAGAGTGTAGGGACGGCAGGTAGCCTAGTGGTTAGAGTGTAGGGACGGCAGGTAGATTAGTGGTTAGAGTGTAGGGACGGCAGGTAGCCTAGTGGTTAGAGTGTAGGGGCGGCAGGTAGCCTAGTGGTTAGAGTGTAGGGACGGCAGGTAGCCTAGTGGTTAGAGTGTAGGGACGGCAGGTAGCCTAGTGGTTAGAGTGTAGGGACGGCAGGTAGCCTAGTGGTTAGAGTGTAGGGGCTGTTTCCCGTTATAAATCAGACTTGTTGTAAAACTGTTCACCCAAGAACAAACATTGAAACTAATTTGGAACTATTGGCATTTAGCCACGGCATGCAAAATACTAATTGTTGTTTAATATTTAGTTTCTTCTGTAGATTGTTGGGTTTCTATGTCCTGCTTTGGTATAGGCTCTGAGATTCCAGTGCATTCGGAAGGAATTCAGGCCCCTTCTCTTTTTACACGTTATTACATTACATCCTTATTCTAAAATGTCATCAATCTACACACAATACAATGACAACGCGATGACAAAGTGAAAACAGACATTTTAGCAAATGTTAAAAAAAATGTACAACAGAAATACCTTATTTATGTAAGTATTCAGACCCTTTTGCTATGAGACTCTAAATTGAGCTCAGGTACATCCTGTTTCCATTGATCATCCTTGAGATGTTTCTAAAACTTGATTGGAGTCCACCTTTGGTAAATTCAATTGATTAAACATGATTTGGAAAGGCACACACCTGTCTTATATAAGGTCCCACCGTTGACAGTGCATGTCGGAGCAAAAACCAAGCCATGAGGTCGAAGGAATTGCCCGTAGAGCTCCGAGACAGGATTGTGTCGAGGCACAGATCTGGGGAAGGGCACCAAAACATTCTGCAGCATTGAAGGTCCCCAAGAACACAGCCAGGGAGGTGACCAAGAACCAAATGGTCACTATAACAGAGCTCCAAAGTTCCTCTTTAGAGTTGGGAGAACCTTCCAGAAGGACAACCATCTTTGCAGCACACCACCAATCAGGCCTTTATGGTAGAGTGGCCAGACGGAAGCCACTCCACAGTAAAAGTCACATGACAGCCCACTTGGAGTTTTCCAAAAGGCACCTAAAGGACTCTCAGACCATGAGAAACAAGATTCTCTGGTCTGATGAATCCAAGATTGAACTCTTTGGCTGGAATGCCAAGCGTCACGTCTTGAGGAAACCTGACACCATCCCCAGTGAAGCATGATGGTGGTAGCATCATGCTGTGGGGATGTTTTTCAGCGGCAGGGCCTGGGAGACTAGTCAGGATCGAGGGAAAGATGAACGGAGCAAAGTACAGAGAGATCCTTAATGAAAACCTGCTCCAGAGCACTCAGGACCTCAGGCTGGGGTGAAGGTTCACCTTCCAACTGGACAACGGCCCTAAGTACTAGTGGTGTAACAGGCCGTAGTTGATCCGTGATCCGTACGGATCACCGCCCACGGTTCCGCACACATGTGAACTGCAGATCAATTGCAAAGTTTAACCATCATAATGTGAAATACAGTTCTACTGCCATGGTTACTTTTTAAAGTAATAATTCCCTAAACCTCGATGCAGAGTTGCAGTGAAAGGCTGTAATCGCTGCCAAAGGTCCTTCAACAAAGTACTGAGTAAAGGGTCTGAATACTTATGTAAATGTGATATTACATGATTCATTTTTGGACTTTCACCCCTGGTCACAACAACCCATACGTTATGGTAAAGAAAGGGGGATTGTTAGGTTCTGAACAAACAGAGGAAAAACTCAAATGGATTACTAGGAAAAGCTCAAACAAAGTACATTCACCCTCTGGGTTAAACAGCTGCTAAGATAAAGACATGTTTACACAAACGCATATATTTATCCCCTCCTACTAGGCGGAGTCAACTCCTTGCACGTCTAGACAGCCAATACATCTCTCTTGCTAGTCAGGAACTGGTTAATTGGTTCCTCTCACTGGTGTAGTAATGGCCCCGCCTCCTGCTAGAACCTTTGTGTGCGTGTAAGTATATCTGTGTAACAGGACTGTCCCTTGTCACTTCATCTGACCTGACAGCGGTCCGAATTTCTGACTCCTCCCTAATCCTCGGCTGTCCTACTTTATCAGTGACTGAGACCAGACTGTTGCCCTTTGCCTCCCTCCTTAGGAGCCATGAGATTGATCAATACCCTGATTTGACAGAATGTAAACTGTCTGCCCTCCCACTGTCAAGGTTGTGCGCTACTGGTAAGAAGTCAGGTGCAGGAGAGCAGAGTTGTGATCAGGAGCAGGAGAGCAGAGAGTTGTGATCAGGTGCAGGAGAGCAGAGAGTTGTGATCAGGTGCAGGAGAGCAGAGAGTTGTGATCAAGAGCAGGAGAGCAGAGAGTTGTGATCAGGTGCAGGAGAGCAGAGAGTTGTGATCAGGTGCAGGAGAGCAGAGAGTTGTGATCAGGAGCAGGAGAGCAGAGAGTTGTGATCAGGAGCAGGAGAGCAGAGAGTTGTGAGCAGGAGAGCAGAGAGTTGTGATCAGGAGCACTTTATTTGGCAGAAGCATAAAAGACAGACGCAACTGCGTCAAAAACCCCTCCAGCCAATGGCAAAAGCGAAAACACGGGTCAAACACACAACTAACACTAAACACGTAAAACTATTTCACACAAAGACATGGGGAGGAACAGAGTGTGATGAGGGAATGTAAACCAGGTGTGCAGGGAACAAGACAAAACAAATGGAACAATGAAAAATGGAGTGGCGATGCCTAGAAGGCCGGTGACGTCGACCGCCGAACACCGCCCGAACAAGGTGGGGAGCCGACTTCGGCGGAAGTCGTGACATCCTCTTCCTCACTCAGTAACTTTCCATACACCTAGTTATTATCTACCCTTCATTGACCCCAACATATTTAACTATTATATGTGTAAAGTAATCAATAAGTTCTAGTATAATAACATGAATAATTATATTTCAAGCTAGAATCTAACAGGATGTACCTTAATACAGTATGATTGACATCAGTTGAATAGAGACTAGCAAACTATTATCTCTTCTAGATCAATCAAGATAAAATACTTTTTTAGCTTGTGTGTTATCATACAGCCAGCTAGGGCCAAACTCATTTCACTTTCTGAATGACCCTTTTGGAACTACGCTTTCTAAGATGAAAAAGCTTTTATTCACTAATAAAGACATCCTGGCGTGTCTCTCTCGCTCCATCAGTAATAACAATGTCTAATAGGGAAGCTGTAGGCTTTGACTCAGGGGGCAGAATGTGAAGCTAGACATGCATAACCACACAGCATTTAAATGAGTTAGCAAAATAACACACACACACACACACACACACACACACACACACATACACACACGCACACATGCTTGTTTTGAACTAAGACTTGGCACACCACTTGCATACACAGAGTGCCCATCCAGAGACACAAAACAAAATAAAGTGAGGTAGTGAGATGTTGTTTTCTGTGTTTTGCTGTGTGATGTGTGATGTGTGTGTGTGTGTGTGAGTGTGTGTGTGTGTGTGTGTGTGTGTGTGTGATGTGTGATGTGTGTGTGTGTGTGTGTGTGTGTGTGTGTGTGTGTGTGTGTGTGTGTGTGTGCGACAGTGTGTACTCACATACCAGGTAGCTGATTTGGTTCCTTGGAATTTATAGGAACGTACATTTTTGGTTTCCCATTAGTTCTGGGAACAAAGCCATACGTTTCCTGACTGGTCAAACGGAACGTATTTGAAACATTCTGAGAATCGAAGTGAACATTTAGCCTATTCTGGGAACATATATTTTTAGGTTGCAGGGAAGTTCTGAGAATGTTTTGCTATGGTTCCCTGAAGGTTTTCCTGGGAGGTTGATGTTCTGAGAATGGAAATTCAAGGTTATTAATGGAAAGTAATTAAATTACGTTCTGAGAACATGTTTCAATAAAACATGTAATAACACTGCTAGCTTAGTTGAACTGTTTTGAACTTCAAGCACAGATAAAAATTGATTTGCTTAGACATTAAGCGTGCAAACATGTTTTTGTATTTATTGTGGCACAATAAACCTATGATCTTATGTTCTCTATCTATAGAATTTGTCCACTGTGCCACTAGGAGGGAGCTAACATCCTGTTTTTTTAACTGATACAAAGCTGTTCATTTTAGACTATTCAAACAGACCCCCTTTCAAAGGAAACAAGCCTTCATTAAGATCAGGTGTTGCCATTTAGTGGGCGTGGCCAACACACCTGAACACACTTAACAAGATACAGGCTAGAGAGAGTTTTCTCTGAATGTTTTCTGATGGTTTTCATGGAAAGTTTTCTGAATGTTCTCGCAAAACAATTTGAGAACAAGCCTTTAAATAGATCGATGAGGAAACCTGTAGGAAATGTTACAGTATGCTGAAGTACTGAAATTCCCACAGAAGAATGTTGTTTCTTAACCTTCTCTGAACTAATTATGAACGTTCCCAATGTCAAACCAGTTGGAGAACGTTCCTAGAACATTAGGGATATTGAAATTAAATGTAACCAGATTTGAACTTTAAAAACAATTATGTTAAAGTAATTAAATACCAATAAATATATATATATTGTCAAGTTCCTTAAAAATGCAGAGAATGTTCCAAAGCCAAGCAACTATCCTGTACCGTTCCCAGGGCATTGTGGGAAGGTGGTATGCAAAATAACTTTAGGATAACCACGCTCTAAGAAACATACAGTATGGTTCTCAGAATGTGATGTTCTAGCTGGGATGTGTACATCTTGATCAGGGTCATCTCCATCTCTTTTTGTACCAATCCGCCACTACAAATATCCACCTGATTCACTGTGTTTTTCTACCAGTATGTGAGCAGTAGTCTACTTTCAGAGCCACTACGACTCCAGTGAGTGATATGCACCTCTATCTGTGTTCCAGGTACCCAGTTCTGGTGTCTGCTGGACATCGTGCCCATTAAGAATGAGAAGGGAGAGGTGGTGCTGTTTCTGGTGTCCCACAAGGACATCACTGACAACAAGAAGGACCGGGACCCAGAGCAAGGCCCAGAGACTGGTGAGTTACCCTGGGTTAGACCCAGACCCAGAGCAAGGCCCCGAGACTGGTGAGTCACCCTGGGCTAGACACCGGATCCAGAGCAAGGCCCCGAGACTGGTGAGTTACCCTGGGTTAGACCCAGACCCAGACCCAGAGCAAGGCCCTGAGACTGGTGAGTTACCCTGGGTTAGACCAGGACCCAGAGCAAGGCCCCAAGACTGGTGAGTTACCCTGGGCTAGACACCAGATCCAGAGCAAGTCCCCGAGACTGGTGAGTTACCCTGGGTTAGACCCAGACCCAGAGCAAGGCCCTGAGACTGGTGAGTTACCCTGGGTTAGACCCAGACCCAGAGCAAGGCCACGATACTGGTGAGTTACCCTGGGTTAGACCCAGACCCAGAGCAAGGCCACGAGACTGGTGAGTTACCCTGGGTTAGACCCAGACCCAGAGCAAGGCCACGAGACTGGTGAGTTACCCTGGGTTAGACCCAGACCCAGAGCAAGGCCACGAGACTGGTGAGTTACCCTGGGTTAGACCAGGACCCAGAGCAAGGCCCCGAGACTGGTGAGTTACCCTGAGTTAGAATCTAACTTAACTTGGCTTAGAGTCTGATTTATCATGGGTTAACCTGATTTGAGTAGGTCTTAACTTAGGTGAACTTGGGAGGGTGTAGAGAGAGACAGAGACCGTAACAGAAATAGAGAGAGAGAACGAGACAGGGAGAGAAGATAGAAAGATTTGAGTATTTTATACCGTCAAATGAGGTTTTATAGCTGTTCTCTATCATATTCATACTTCAGAGAAAGGCTACGTTGATGATTGCTAAATACTGCACAATTTAGATACTTGCCCCCCAATCCCCCCCCTTCCCCAAAATACGTTTAAATATTGGGACTATACATTTTGCCTTCCTGTATTATACTGATGCTATCTATAATGTTTATTCTATTCTCCTGAGCCATTTACTTTATGTTCATATTGATGTATTTTATTATTGTTGTTGCGTTGTTGGATGGTGTATATCAGGTTTATTAAAAATAAAATTACCTTTATTTAACTAGGCAAGTCAAACAGAAACCGTAACAAGTTCTTATTTTCAATGACGGCCTAGGAACAGTGGGTTCAACTGCCTGTTCAGGGGCAGAACAGAACGACAGATTTTTACCTTGTCAGCTCGGGGGTTTGAACTTGCAACCTTCCGGTTACTAGTCCAACGCTCTAACCACTAGGCTACCCTGCCACCCCACTCTGTAAGTTGTTTAGTAGAAATGGTAGTAACCCTGTGTGGTGTCTGGAACAACACTGAATCAGCGTCAAGTGAAGCTGAATAAAGCGGACATACGACTAATAAAAGTTGAAACTACCTGATCTTCACCCTGACATTCTCCCTCTCTGCTACTCTCTGTGATTGTTCTAATGCATATCTCATCTGGCTACAGAGGACTGCATTCAGCTTCACTTGATGCTGATTCAGTTTTCCAGACACCACACAGCGTTACTACCATTTCTACTAAATGCAAACAACTTACAGAGTGAAATAATGGGAGAAAGATAGAGTAGATGAATAGGGAGGGAGGGAGGGAGGGAGGGAGGGAGGTGAATAGAAATGGATGGAGGGAGGGAGGGAGGGAGGGAGGGAGGGAGGGAGGGAGGGAGGGAGGGAGGGAGGGAGGGAGGGAGGGAGGTGAATAGAAATGGAGGGAGGGAGGGAGGGAGGGAGGGAGGGAGGGAGGGAGGGAGGGAGGGAGGGAGGGAGGGAGGGAGGGAGGGAGGGAGGTGAATAGAAATGGAGGGAGGGAGGGAGGGAGGGAGGGAGGGAGGGAGGGAGGGAGGGAGGGAGGGAGGGAGGGAGGGAGGGAGGGAGGTGTTCATGTTTTCTGTTCTGTCATTTATCACAAGGACATAATGACTGTAACCTTTAACGAGCCTCATCAGCACACAGGTGTTACACTGTTATAGATTAGGGAGGAAGGGAGGGATGGATGGAGAGAGAAAAGTGACAGAGAGAGAGACTTTTTTGACTTTTTGTCTTTCTTTAATGATACATCCTCATTTCATTAAAACCCTTAAAACTTTCAAATTCCACCCCTCCTCCGACCAGCAACCGCAGGTCACCCAGCCTTAGTAAACTGCTGCCATCAATCGCTTCTGCAGGGTGGCCGATTGAACCGATCTCAAAAAAATCACTGGGTTGTGGAAGATAGGCTCCTCCCACACCCACAGCCCTTGCTCCACAACCCCTTCTCCTGTGGGCCTTAGAAGCTTCCAGGCCCTCAGCATTGCAGAGTAAAAATCAGAGAGACCTCTATACTCAGCCTCTCCAGCCTCATGAGGAACAGCTGCCGGTCCAACCCTAATCCACCAGCACTCCTCAGCAGCGTGCATGCTGGTTCCCTCCAGCCGACATCAGTATGGTACAGCAGTCTCTGCGTCGCCTTTAGTCGGAATGCAGCCACCCTTTTCTCCAGTCCCACCAGACCCTGTCCTCCTTCGTGGACAGACATATACAACACTATGCCACAGGGAGGATGCCACCAGGTTGTTGATTATCAGCACCCTCCTTCTATATGACAATTGGGACAGGAGCTACCTCCACTTGGCCAGTCTTGACACCTCTGTGACAGCCCCTCCCAGTTCTTCCTGACCCACCTATCCGAGCTCAGGTACACCCCCCAAATGTTAATTCCTTCACAACCCCACTGCAAACCCCCGGAAGCAGAGGGGGGGCTATCCCTCCAAAAAAGTCTCAATGGCTATTGTATAAAACTGCCCCGATAGAGGGCATCCTTGTCTAATGCCCCGCCTCATCCAGACTGGCCTACTGAGCCCCCCTCCCACCTCGACCATACATGACGCCCCAGCATACAACATCTTCACACAAGCCAAAAACCTTTCCCCAAGCCAAAACACAGACATCACATTAAACAGATACTCATGGTTCACTGGTCTGAAGAGACCAGTCCAAAGTTCACATTAGAAACTCCCGACAAGTCCAACATGTCCCTGACTAAGAACATGTTGTACGTGATTGAGCATCCCAGTACACAATATGTCTGGTCCTTGTGCACTATAGAGTCCAGATGGGACTTCAGTCTGTTAGCGAGGACCTTGGCAAATATTGTGTAGTCTGCACAGAGCAATGCCACTGGCCTCCAGTTCTTAAGTTCACACAAGCCCCTTTTTTGGACAGGAGAGTCAGAGCCGTCCGACGGCAGCTCATTGGCAACTCTCCTACCCCAACGCACTCACGCAATACGCAAAAGAAGTCCAGTTTAATTATTCCCCAGAATTGTTTTGAAAATTCCACTGGGAGTCTATCGACCCATGGTGTATGGCCTGGGGACATTTGGGTTACGGCCTCTGCCAGTTCATGGGACAACAGGGGAATGTCAATTTCATCCCTCTGTGCCAGAGAGAGCTTAGGGTGTCCTGCAAACAAGACCTGAGCACACATAGGATCACACAGTTCTGCCCTGTACAACTCAGTAGAAAACTGTCCAGGTCTCTACATAATTCAGCTAAATTAGCCTGGAGGCCTACATTGTCTTGCCCCACCATCTCTACCTCCACTTCACTGATACTATGCTTGAGTTCCCCCAATACTCTCCTAGCCTCTGAGGATGAGTGCTGTTTACTATTGACAGAAAATCCAAATTTGGACTTTTCCCACATCCCACCACTGATTCATACAGTACTCTCTTCGCTGCCTCCACCTTTCCCCCAAAATCTAGGAACCTGAGGATCAAATTGTATTTATCACATACATATGATTAGCAGATGTTAATGCGAGTGTAGAAAAATGCTTGTGCTTCTAGTTCCGACAGTGCAGTAATATCTAACAAGTAATCTAACAATTCCCCAAAAACGACCTAATACACACAAATCTAAAGGGGTGAATGAGAATATGTACATATAAATATATGGATGAGCGATGGCCGAGTGACATAGGCAAAGTGCAATATATGGTATAAAATACATTATATACATGTGATATGAGTAATGTAAGATATGTAAACATTATTAAAGTGGCATTATTTAGAGTGCATTGTATAAAGTGACTAGTGACCCAATTATTAAAGTGGACACTGATTGGGTCTCAATGTAGGCAGCAGCCTCTCTGAGTTAGTGATTGCTGTTTAGTAGTCTGATGGCCTTGAGAAATAAGCTGTTTTTCAGTCTCTCGGTCCCAGCTTTGATGCACCTGTACTGACCTCGCCTTCTGGATAATAGCGGGGAGGACAGGCCGTGGTTAATTCTAAAATATAATGGCATATTGTTGAAGACTGGTCCACTATCCACAAATGAACAGGATTCGTGTTTTGTATGGCAACAAAATTCAACGGTAATACCACCTTCTCTAAACGTGATTCAGCACTGCCGACCATATTGGATTTAGAACAAAAAAAATTGGGGCACCATTTCTAATATCAATGAATACATCACAAAGAGCTAAGGCTCTGTCTCTCTGGACCTCTCTTTCCTCTCTCTCACACCTCTCACATGCATCCAATTAAAAGCATTGAATTAATTTAATTTGTGGGAATATAAAGTGAATTGAGTTACTGTATAAGGGTGGATACCTTTGAGCAAAACATATGGAGTTATGGACAGAGGGAAAATGAGTAGCAGAATCAGTTAAATCCTTTGAATTTGAATAATTTGAAATATATCTAATTGGTTGAGATGGAAGATAAATTATGCACTGCTGAATCATGCCTTCCATTTTCTTTTTCCACACCCTAAGAACTGACATTGCCCCTAACCATTGATATGCATGATCAGACATTCCTCCATCTTCTAATGGCTATGAGGTTAGGATGGGGCATAAGGCAATCTGAACCTAGATTTGTGGTTAATGAACCCTTCACCCCCACATGGATCACAATGGAAATAGGTCTGATGACTTTGTTGTGATTTTAAATCCTTTTAAATACTTGTTTATGTGTGCGTTGTTGTACTCACATGGCTGAGGCAACTCTTTGTGGATTGTCCATTTCTCAAAGAAAATGTCAATTAAAATGTATCAATGAATTAGTTAATTCCTCAACCTTCTCTGTGTTCCCAGATGAGGAGACGGGTCTGGAGATGCACAAGGTCACCCGTCCCCCAGGCTTCAACACCAACCGCAGACGCAGCCGGGCGGTGCTCTACCACCTGTCTGGACACCTGCAGAAACAGGACAAGAGCAAGATCAAACTCAACAACGCAAGTCGCCCTATTACACACAGACATATGAACACACCCTACACACACACATTGCCGTGACAGCTTAGTGTCCAACCACATCTCAAGGATCGCTACAAGGACACACCCTACACACACACACCTTGCCTTGACAGCTTAGTGTCCAACCACATCTCAAGGATTGCTACAAGGACACACACAACACACACACCTTGCCTTGACAGCTTAGTGTCCAACAACATCTCAAGGATCGCTACAAGGACACACACAACACACACACCTTGCCTTGACAGCTTAGTGTCCAAGCACATCTAACTTCCGGCGCCGACAGAGATGGCCGCCTCGCTTCACGTTCCTAGGAAACTATGCAGTTTTTTGTTTTTTTACGTGTTATTTCTTCACAGTAGTTTTGGAATTGTTAGTTAGATTACTTGTTATTACTGCATTGTCGGAACTAGAAGCACAAGCATTTCGCTACACTCGCATTAACATCTGCTAACCATGTGTATGTGACAAATAAAATTTGATTTGATTTGATTTGACATCTCAAGGATCGCTACAAGGACATTGAGTACGTTTGCTTTGAGGGAACTCAATCTACAAAATCCAGTCCCTCCTGTCCCAGCCATGTGTATCTATAGAAATGGGTTTGGGCCAGTAATGGAGGACAGAGAGAGGTGACTTCACACCAGATGTGATGAAGGTTGTTGGATCCGACTGAGCAGGTTCTCCTTGACTTTAGTGAAAAAAGCCTTGTGTTTGTTATTCCGTTCATGTAGACATTTAATTGAATTTAATTGAATTTAAACCTTTATTTAACTAGGCAAGTCAGTTAAGAACAAATTCTTATTTACTATGACAGCCTTCCAAAAGGCAAAAGACCTCCTGTGGGGACGGGGACTGGGATTAAAAATACAAATAAAATATAAATATAGGACAAAACACACATCACGACAAGAGAGACAACACAACACTACAACAAGAGAGACAACACAACACTACAACAAGAGAGACAACACAACACTACAACAAGAGAGACAACACAACACTACAACAAGAGAGACAACACAACACTACATAAAGAGAGACAACACAACACTACATAAAGAGAGACAACACAACACTACATAAAGAGAGACAACACAACACTACATAAAGAGAGACAACACAACACTACATAAAGAGAGACAACACAACACTACATAAAGAGAGACAACACAACACTACATAAAGAGAGACAACACAACACTACATAAAGAGAGACAACACAACACTACATAAAGAGAGACAACACAACACTACAACAAGAGAGACAACACAACACTACATAAAGAGACAACACAACACTACATAAAGAGAGACCTAAGACAACACTACATAAAGAGAGACCTAAGACAACACTACATAAAGAGAGACAACACAACACTACATAAAGAGAGACAACACAACACTACATAAAGAGAGACAACACAACACTACATAAAGAGAGACAACACAACACTACATAAAGAGAGACAACACAACACTACATAAAGAGAGACAACACAACACTACATAAAGAGAGACAACACAACACTACATAAAGAGAGACAACACAACACTACATAAAGAGAGACAACACAACACTACATAAAGAGAGACAACACAACACTACATAAAGAGAGACCTAAGACAACACTACATAAAGAGAGACAACACAACACTACATAAAGAGAGACAACACAACACTACATAAAGAGAGACAACACAACTCTACATAAAGAGAGACAACACAACACTACATAAAGAGAGACCTAAGACAACACAACACTACATAGAGAGACCTAAGACAACACAACACTACATAAAGAGAGACAACACAACACTACATAAAGAGAGACAACACAACACTACATAAAGAGAGACAACACAACACTACATAAAGAGAGACAACACAACACTACATAAAGAGAGACAACACAATACTACATAAAGAGAGACAACACAACACTACATAAAGAGAGACAACACAACACTACATAAAGAGAGACAACACAACACTACATAAAGAGAGACCTAAGACAACAACACAACACTACATAAAGAGAGACAACACAATACTACATAAAGAGAGACAACACAACACTACATAAAGAGAGACAACACAACACTACATAAAGAGAGACAACACAACACTACATAAAGAGAGACAACACAACACTACATAAAGAGAGACCTAAGACAACACTACATAAACAGAGACCTAAGACAACAACATAGCAAGGCAGCAACACAACACTACATAAAGAGAGACCTAAGACAACACTACATAAAGAGAGACCTAAGACAACACTACATAAAGAGAGACACCACAACACTACATAAAGAGAGACACCACAACACTACATAAAGAGACCTAAGACAACAACATAGCAAGGAAGCAACACATAATAACACAACACAACATAAAGAGAGACCTAAGACAACAACACAACAACATAGCAAGGCAGCAACACATGACAACACAACACTACATAAAGAGAGACCTAAGACAACAACACAACAACATAGCAAGGAAGCAACACATGACAACACTGCATGGTAGCAACACAACATAACAACAACATGGCAGCAGCACAACATGACAACAGCGTGATAGCAACACAACACTACATAAAGAGAGACCTAAAGACAACAACATAGCAAGGAAGCAACACATGACAACACAGCATGGTAGCAACACAACATAACAACAACATGGCAGCAGCACAACATGACAACAGCATGGTAGCAACACAACACTACATAAAGAGAGACCTAAAGACAACAACATAGCAAGGAAGCAACACATGGCAACACAGCATGGTAGCGACACAACATAACAACAACATGGCAGCAGCACAACATGACAACAGCATGGTAGCAACACAACATGGTAGCAACACAACATGACAACAACATGGTAGCAACACAACATGGTAGCAGCACTAAACATGGTACAAACATGATTGGGCACAGTCAACAGCACAAAGGACAAGAAGGTAGAGACAACAATACATAAGGGAAAGAAGCCACAACTGTCAGTAAGAGGGTCCATGATTGAGTCTTTGAATGAAGAGATTGAGATAAAACTGTCCAGTTTGAGTGTTTGTTGCAGCTCGTTCCAGTCGCTAGTTGCAGCGAACTAAAAAGACGAGCGACCCAGTGATGTGTGTGCTTTAGGGACCTTTAACAGAATGTGACTGGCAGAACAGTTTTTCCTGTTCAGGTCAGGAAAACCCCCAGACACAAAGTATGTTGTATTTTACATGTTGCTATTATCCTAAATCCTGTTGTTTATGTATCTCTCTCTTTCCTCACCCCTTCAGAACATGTTGTTGACATGTCTCTCTCTCCTCACCCCTCCAGAACATGTTTGGGGACAATCCGCCCATCCCAGAGTACAAGGTGGCAGCCATTCAGAAATCCCGATTCATCTTGCTCCACTACGGGACCTTCAAGGCTGGCTGGGATTGGCTAATCCTGTTGGCTACCTTCTATGTCGCAGTCACAGTGCCCTATAATGTGTGTTTCACTGTGGTGGGGGGACGGGACGAAGGAAGCTCCGCCCCCCGCAGCCCCCCCAGTGTGAGTGACATCCTGGTGGAGATCCTGTTTATGCTGGGTAAGGAGAAGAGGGCTAACATTATTCTAATGTTATTCTAACATTATTCTGATATTTTTCTAATATTAACGTTCTTCTAACATTGCTTCCACATTGTCTAACGTTATCTATTGCATCTATTAGTATAACATTATTCCAACACTTTTCTAACATGAAGCAACATGACTGCATGTCCCTATTTAAAGACTTTACCCCCATACGTACACATCTCTATGATTGACATCCTCTGTCAACGGATTGGCATAGTACATATGGCTAGAGAACGTCCTCCTTCTACACAACACTAATTACATTTTCTCCAGGTACTTAGTATGTTCATTGTGGGAGAATACATACAGTCATCTAATTAAATGAATAGTTAATTGTAATGAACACTTATTTGTTCATCATTGTATTACTGGCCCCTGATGGAAACTCTGCCCACCGTTTCTCTCATTGTCTCTCATTGTCTCTCTCTCTCTCTCTCTCTCTCTCTCTCTCTCTCTGTCTGTCTGTCTAAAGGCAGACAGATGGACATCATAAACGTGAAGTAACTGCAGTGTTAATGATGCGTCTCTAGTCAATGATGTGACCGGTGGTCATATTGTCAATGCTTTTTAAAACAAATAATAGCCTCTATCCATGTACAGCAGTGCACTTATATATCAACAATGCTACTCGTAATGAGATAGGAATGTACATTAATATATCCTATCTGTCATTCTACAGACATCGCGTTGAACTTCCGGACGACCTTTGTGAGCACATCGGGCCAGGTGGTGTACGACGCTCGTTCCATCTGTGTGCACTACGTCACCACCTGGCTGTTTGTTGACCTCATCGCTGCATTGCCCTTTGACCTGCTCTATGCGTTTAACGTCAGTGTGGTGAGTGTCTCTGGGGTTGGTGTAGTGATGTCTCTGGGTCTGTGTCTCTGGGGTTTCTCTGGGGTTGGTGCAGTGATGTCTCTGGGTCTGTGTCTCTGGGGTTTCTCTGGGGTTGGTGTAGTTGTGTCTCTGGGGTTGGTGTAGTGGTGTCTCTGGGGTTGGTGTAGTGGTGTCTCTGGGGTTGGTGTAGTGGTGTAAAGATGAACAGTGTCTCTGGGGTTGGTGTAGTGGTGTCTCTGGGGTTGGTGTAGTGGTGTCTCTGGGGTTGGTGTAGTGGTGTAAAGATGAACAGTGTCTCTGGGGTTGGTGTAGTGGTGTCTCTGGGGTTGGTGTAGTGGTGTCTCTGGGGTTGGTGTAGTGGTGTCTCTGGGGTTGGTGTAGTGGTGTGAGGGATGGATTGTTAAGGAAACGGACACCATATTAGCTTTGGAACTGTCCCTACTAAGATCAATCCAGATATGTTACACAATGCATTATGGGTAGTGTAGTACATCACGCTACAAAGGATCTCTGAAATGTAGGACTGATACCTAAAATGTCAGGATTCATCAAACGCTGCGACGGAGCTCATAATTGATGTCTGTGTGTGTGTTTCTGTAGTACTTTGGGGTCCATCTGCTGAAGACAGTGCGGTTGCTGCGCCTGCTGAGGCTGCTCCAGAAGCTGGAGCGTTACTCCCAGTACAGTGCTGTGGTCCTCACCCTGCTCATGTCCATGTTCGCCCTGCTGGCCCACTGGATGGCCTGCGTCTGGTACTTCATCGGACGCAGAGAGATCGAAAACAGCCCCAACTCCTGGGACATCGGTCAGTGCACCGGCATGTCTGCATGTCACATTGAGATTGTCATCTGTTTTTCAAGGGAGCCAAGAAGCAGCTGCACAAGCATTCAGGATGTTATTCTCATGGATGCTTGTGACGCTGTTGCTAGGCTAGGATTGGTCTTGCAAATCAGATTATGTGACATGTTAAATAAAATATGAATGAAAAAAACATATGGGTTCTACTAGACATTTTGTTCAATGACTGTAATCATGATGCAACTGCATTCAAGTCAGGACTTCTAATAAGCGTCTGGCTGTTGCAAAATGATGTACCAAATAATTTTAGCCTGAGATTTGATCAGTAAACAGCAGCCATACTTTTCCCCTCACTGAGCCCTGGTACTTCCCCCTGACTGAGCCCTGGTACTTTTCCCCTCACTGAGCCCTGGTACTTTACCCCTCACTGAGCCCTGGTACTTCCCCCTCACTGAGCCCTGGTACTTTACCCCTCACTGAGCCTGGTACTTCCCCCTCACTGAGCCCTGGTACTTTACCCTCACTCAGCCCTGGTACTTTACCCTCACTCAGCCCTGGTACTTTACCATCACTGAGCCCTGCTACTTCCCCCTCACTCAGCCCTGGTACTTTACCCCTCACTGAGCCCTGGTACTTTACCCCTCACTGAGCCCTGGTACTTTCCCCTCACTGAGCCCTGGTACTTTACCATCACTGAGCCCTGGTACTTTACCCCTCACTGAGCCCTGGTACTTTACCCCTCACTGAGCCCTGGTACTTTACCCCTCACTGAGCCCTGGTACTTTACCCCTCACTGAGCCCTGGTACTTTACCCCTCACTGAGCCCTGGTACTTTACCCTCACTGCGCCCTGGTACTTTACCCCTCACTGAGCCCTGGTACTTTACCATCACTGAGCCCTGATACTTTACCCTCACTGAGCCCTGGTACTTTACCCCTCACTGAGCCCTGGTACTTTACCCCTCACTGAGCCCTGGTACTTTACCCCTCACTGAGCCCTGGTACTTTCCCCTCACTGAGCCCTGGTACTTTACCCCTCACTGAGCCCTGGTACTTCCCCCTCACTGAGCCCTGGTACTTCCCCCTCACTGAGCCCTGGTACTTCCCCCTCACTGAGCCCTGGTACTTTACCCCTCACTGAGCCCTGGTACTTTACCCCTCACTGAGCCCTGGTACTTTACCCCTCACTGAGCCCTGGTACTTTACCCCTCACTGAGCCCTGGTACTTTACCCCTCAGTGAGCCCTGGTAATTTACCCCTCACTGAGCCCTGGTACTTTACCATCACTGAGCCCTGGTACTTTACCCCTCACTGAGCCCTGGTACTTTACCCCTCACTGAGCCCTGGTACTTTACCCTTACTGAGCCCTGGTACTTTACCCCTCACTGAGCCCTGGTACTTTACCCTCACTGAGCCCTGGTACTTTACCCCTCACTGAGCCCTGGTACTTTACCATCACTGAGCCCTGGTACTTTACCCCTCACTGAGCCCTGGTACTTTACCCTCACTGAGCCCTGGTACTTTCCCCTCACTGAGCCCTGGGGGAAAAGAGGGGAGAGAGGAAATGAGAGAGGCGGAGAGAGAGAGGGTGAGGAGGAGGGGGAGAGCGAGAGAGGAAATGAGAGAGGTGGAGAGAGAGACAGAGAGAGAGACAGACAGATAGAAAGAGAGAAGGAGGGGGGAGATAGAGAGAGAGGGAGGGGGCAGAGAGAGAGACAGAGAGAGACAGAGAGAGAGAGGGAGGGGGCATAGAGATAGACAGAGAGAGACAGAGAGAGAGAGACTGAGCCCTGGTAACCATTTGTACATCGTTACAACACTGTATATATACATTGACATTTGTAATGTCTTTATTATTTTGGAACTTCTGTGAGTGTAATGTTTACTGTTCATTTGTATTGTTTATCTCACTATTGTATATTATCTACTTCACTTGCTTTGGCAATGTTAACACATGTTTCCCATGCTAATAAAGCCCCTTGAATTGAATTGAATTGATTTGAGAGACAGTGAGTGACAGAGACATAGAGATAGAGAGGTCATGGTTAGATGAGCTCCTGCATTTTTCAGCATGTTCTAAAAAAAAATAGAGATTTGGAGTTGGATGAACTTGGATTTTTTTGTCAGGAGCACATACAGGATGCTACCCTCTACAACATAACCTTCACTCCAACTCAAAACCTACAACCTGATTTTGGACGGAATTACGGAATCACCTGGAAGGCTTATAACTACCAAAGATTATTATTCCAACGCTATACAGCAGAAAACTGAAAACACCATCCAACCTGGAACTGAGTGAGTAATGTTTAGTCTGAAGCTATATTTGATTTCTAAAAGCCAAGAAGAAAAGTACATTACATTACTTTATAAGGACTGAATGCTAAATTAAGGCTGCTCAACTTGATACAGCTTGATACAAGTGAGAGGTGTCAAAGCCCTTTAGCCCAACAATGGCAGGAGAATCTACTCCAACCAAATGGAGAGGCCTTAGAAGCTGCCTCCTGCTGTTCAGAGGTAATTAAAATACAGTACCCTGTGTATGTAAAGAATGATAAGATAATATCACAAAATGAAGCTCCTTATGGAAAATCAAGAGACACTTTTTGCTGACTATTATAAAATGGGAACATCAGCAACCTGGCCAACCCCGCAGAGAAGCCAGCAGAACAGCCCACCTCAGCTCCCGACAAATGTCTCGACACCACAGCAGAACAGACAAATGAAGAACCCCAAGCCCAGGGGTTCTCACCCCCTCTGGGCCACCCTGATAGCCCTCCTGACAACCCCCCCCCCCCCCCCACACCCACTGAGGACAAACACAAGACACAGATTGTTCTCCTTATGGACTCAAATGGGAAATATATAGAATATTATTTTTTTTTCCCAAACGCATTGTGTCTAAACTCTGGTGTCCAAACACCCAGCGCGCCCAAGACCTCTGTCTGAGGAACAACTAGGTTCACCCAGCCACATAATAATACATACAGGCACACATGACCTGAGAGCACAGCAGGAAAGGGTGGCCACAACACTGAAGGGAGTGATTGAAAAGGCTTCTTCTACTTTCCCCAACGCACAAGTGGTTACATTCACCCTGCTACCACGAAAAGACTTTCACCCTGCTACCACAAAAAGACTTCCACCCTGCTACCACGAAAAGACTTCCACCCTGCTACCACGAAAAGACTTTCACCCTGCTACCATACAGCAGGTAAACACAAGTATTTCCTGTGACTGTGCCTCAAAACCAAGTGCTTTCCTGGCCCACCACTCCACCCTGGACTAGAACAGCCTCTATGACCAGGTCCACCTCTACAAGGCAGCAGTGCCCACCACTCCACCCTGGACTAGAACAGCCTCTATGACCAGGTGCACCTCTATAAGGCAGCAGTGCACACCACTCCACCCTGGACTAGAACAACCTCTATGACCAGGTGCACCTATACAAGGCAGCAGTGCACACCACTCCACCCTGGACTAGAACAACCTCTATGACCAGGTGCACCTCTACGAGGCAGCAGTGCCCACCACTCCACCCTGGACTAGAACAGCCTCTATGACCAGGTGCACCTATACAAGGCAGCAGTGCCCACCACTCCACCCTGGACTAGAACAGCCTCTATGACCAGGTGCACCTCTACAAGGCAGCAGTGCACACCACTCCACCCTGGACTAGAACAGCCTCTATGACCAGGTGCACCTCTACAAGGCAGCAAGGCACACCTTCGCCCGGACTCTAAAGGACATCGCTCTCAAACACAGCCCCAACACTTCACACAGGAGCAACAGATCAATTGACCTATGCCCCTCTTGCCAACCCCATGCACCCCACCCCCGCAAAGAGGCCCTCAACAAGGAAGTCACACATACGCCCAGGCCGTGAGTGGGCAAACAGGCCCAACCCCCACTCTTACACTAGCCCAAGCCAATGGCATGTACCAGATGTTCAGCAGGCTCTGCTCACACTTACTGGCCTGAGGCCAAACAACACGACCAAAATCATTGGACACTTTATGGAACACAAGGCCTCCACTATCTAATCCTGGTTATATCCAAGGTCATCTGCCTTTGTCCTAACGAGCAGGAACCTGGACTTCACCAAAGAAAACGGAAATACAGACATTGTCATCCTATAAGAAACCTGGTATAGAGGAGATGGGCCCACTGGTTGCCCTCTAGGTGACAGAGAGCTGGTAGTCCCATCCACCAAACTACCAGGTGTGAAACAGGGAAGGGACTCAGCGGGTATGCTAATTTGGTATAGAGCAGACCTAACTCACTCCATTAAATTAATCAAAACAATGATCTTAACAGAGCAAAATGTCTAAGAAAGAAATTGAGAAACCTGTCCAACCGAAAGCATTGACACCCGGAAAACTTCACTATGGTGAATCACTAAAACAATACAGAAATACACTACGGAAAAAGAAGGAACAGCATGTCAGAAATCAGCTCAATGTAATTGAAGAATCCATATACTGTAACCACTTCTGGGAAAATTGGAAAACACTAAACAAACAACAACACAAAGAATTATCTATCCAATATGGAGATGTATGGGTAAACCACTTCTCCAATCTTTTTGGCTCTATAACAAAGAATCCACAAAGTGAAGACAAAAATTTGACCCCAATGACTACGTCATATGCGTCAACAGCAACCTTGGGAAAATCCTCTGCATTATCATTAACAGCAGACTCGTACATTTCCTCAGTGCCACAGGTAACTTCCACAAAACTGTGAACAATCTCAGAGACAAGGCAAGAAGGGCATTCTATGCCATCAAAAGGAACAAAATTCAACATACCAATTAGGATCTGGCTAAAAAATACTTGAATCAGTTATAGAACCCATTGCCCTTTATGGTTAGAACCCATTGCCCTTTATGGTTAGAACCCATTGCCCTTTATGGTTGTGAGGTCTGGGATCCGCTCACCAACCAAGACTTCAATATTTAATTTTTTTTTGTTGTTTTATTTCACCTTCATTTAACCAGGTAGGCCAGTTGAGAAAAGTTCTCATTTACAACTGCAACCTGGCCAAGATAAAGCAAAGCTGTGTAACAAAAACAACAACACAGAGTTACACATGGAGTAAACAGACCTACAGTCAATAACACAATAGAAAAATATATATACAGTGTATGCAAATGTAGTAAGATTAGGGAGGTAAGGCAATAAATAGGCCATAGTGGCAAAATAATTACAATTTATTATTGACACTGGAGTAGAAATACTGGGGTGCAAAAGTCAAATAAGAATTTGGGGATGAGGTAGTTGGATGGGCTATTTACAGATGGGCTGTGTACAGGTGCAGTGTCCCACAACATGGGACAAACACCAAATTGAGACTCTGCATGTAGTGCTCTGCAAAAATATCCTCTGTGTACAATGTAGAACACCAAATAAGGCATGCAGAGCAGAATTAGGCTGATACCCGCTAATTATGAAAATCCAGAAAAGAGCCGGTAAATTCTATAACCACCTAAAAGGAAGCGATTCCCAAACCTTCCATAACAAAGCCATCACCTACAGAGAGGTGAACCTGGAGAAGAGTCCCCTAAGCAAGCTGGTCTGTGGGCTCTGTTCACTAACACACCCCACAGAGCCCCAGAACAGCAACACAATTAGACCCAACCAAATCATGAGAAAACAAAAATATTATTTCCTGTCACATTGGAAAGGATTAACAAAAAAACAGAGCAAACTAGAATGCTATTTGGCACTAAACTGAGAGTACACAGTGGCAGAATACCTGTCCACTGTGACTGACTCAAACTTAAGGAAAGCTTTGACTATGTACAGACTCAGTGAGCATAGCCTTGCTATTGAGAAAGGCAGACCTGGCTCTCAAGAGAAGACAGGCTATGTGCTCACTGCCCAGAAAATTAGGTGGAAACTGAGCTGCACTTCCTAACCTCCTGCCCAACGTATGACCATATTAGAGACACATATTTCCCTCAGATTACACAGATCCACAAACAGTTGGAAAACAAACCCAATTTTGGTAAACTCCCATATCTACTGGGTGAAATATCACAGTGTGCCATCACAGCAGCAAGATGTGTGACCTGTTGCCACAAGAAAAGGGCAACCAGTGAAGAACACACACCATTGTAAATACAACCCATATTTATTTATTTTCCCTTTTGTACTTTAACTATTTGTACATCGTTTCAACACTGTATATAGACATAATATGACATTTGTAATGTCTTTATTCTTTTGGAGTGTAATGTTTACTGTTAATTTGTATTGTTTATTCCACTTTTGTATATTATCTACCTCACTTGCTTTGGCAATGTTAACACATGTTTCCCATGCCAATAAAGCCCTTGAATTGAATTGAATTGACAGACAGACAGACAGACAGAGCGAGAGAGAGAAAGAGAGAGACAGACAGAGAGAGAGAGAAGGGGGGGGGGGGGGGGGGGGGCAGATGGAAAAAGTCAGGTGAGCGATGTGATTAGTTGTGTGTGTTATGCCCAGTGTTTCATATCTCAGACTGAGCTCTGCTAGACAAATGAGAGAACGTGCCTGAAAGAGGCTTTAGTTCTGTCACATTACTGCTGCTTTCCAGCCTGAACACCCACACAAATAATCTGACAGAGAACAGACACACTCATTTAAATATTCACACACCAACCTTTCACACAAGCACCCTGTCTCAGTCACATTTTGATTAAAATACTGCATAGAAAAACACGTATAACCACACGTACACACAGACACACACACACGTCGGGCTCTGAACAGCGTGGCACTTCATGTCAGTTACCACGTTGTGTGTGTGTGTCATATTGAACTGAACCAAGCAGAGCCCCGGCTCTATAGTCACAGATGACCACCTGAGACAGTAACTACCTGAACAATACAGCTCAGTGGTCAGTCACTTTGTGGAGCTGCCACTGGAATTAAGAGGACAAGAGACCGTTAGAGTCTGTCCAGTCTGACCCACAGTCTTACATTACATGGCTCAGGGGTCAATATTTATGGGCAGTACCTACCTATAGATTCAGTTTTGTATTTGGTCCCCCATAAGATGAACAGGGACACTTATCCCCAGAGGGTTGCTGACAGTGTCTTTCTAGAACCAGTATACCCCAGAGTGTTACAGCCTGCTGCCTTTCTTCAGCCCAGCCAGGCCAATAAGCCCCACAACTCCATCCCCATCAACTCAACTCGTTTATTGTGCTATTCGAGGCTTGATTGGTGGATCAGTTTGTGTGCTAAAGTTTAGGATTTGATTTTGAGGGTACCCACAGCAATTCCTGATTGGTCAAAGTTCAGTTGATTGGGCCTGTGCTACTCAAGGCTTGATTGGCAGGTCTTGGATGTAATTGGCAGGTCTTGGATTTGTTTGTGGTGGTAGCCACAGCCATTTTTTAGTACCTTTATTTAACTAGGCAAGTCAGTTAAGAACAAATTCTTATTTTCAATTACGGCCTAGGAACAGTGGGTTAACTGCCTGTTCAGGGGCAGAACAGAACGACAGATTTGTACCTTATCAGCTCGGGGGTTTGAACTTGCAACCTTCCGGTTACTAGTCCAACGCGCTAACCACTAGGCTACTCTGCCGCCCCTTCCCTCATTCTTGAGCTGTCAAATGTAGTTTGTTGGAATGAGGGATAAGGGTGCCCTTTAAACGCTGATACAAGGTCAGAATGATCTTCTACTAATTCAGATGATAACAGATTGGTTAGGCCTTGTCACATGTCAGTATAGAGGCTAGTTGGACCATTTCATCTATGTTCTAATGGTACTTAATATGTGAGGCAAAAATTATTATTTTCTTTAAGTGAGAGTCTTGAATTGTCTTTCAAGAGCATTATAGCATTGACTGTAATAGCAAATTGTCCATTTCCAAAACAGACACACAGAAACACTCAGGTCTCATAAGCCTGAGGTCTTCAATGTTTTGTTATTACAGGTCAGCAGTGTTTACAGACCAAAACACATCAACAGCACCAGAAGCTCACAAAACAACAACATGTCATCAGATATTTTACAGGCGTGCGTGCCTGCTGCGTGTGTGTACATGCATGTAGCTGTGTGTGTGTGTGTGTGTGTGTGTGTGTGTGTGTCTGTGTGTCTGTGTGTCTGTGTCTGTGTGTCTGTGTGTGTGTGTCTGTGTGTGTTTTGTGAGTGAGAGGGTTTTTTTATCTCCAAGCTCCCGGCCTATATCTCTAATCATGGCACACACATCAATAGGCAGGCATGCAGGTGAGCCACATTGCAGCTCAGAGATGAATAATGGATGGATATGACATTATTAAAACACTTGGGTTATTCATCCAAAGCTGTACGTCGAGGCAGGCAGAGAGCAGTAGAGAACACCATACAGAGGTAGAGAGGAGACAGGGGAGGTAGAGAGGAGACAGGGGAGGTAGAGAGGAGACAGGGGAGGTAGAGAGGAGACAGGGGTGTGCATGCGTCTGCAGGTACTGTAGGGTTGTACTGTGAATGTCTCCAGGTACTGTAGGGTTGTCCTGTGAATGTCTGCAGTCACATCACTAATTCAAGTCCAGGGAGCAGCTCCTGCACTCTTAATGAAAAGGTTCTCGGGCTGTCCCCATAGGAGAACCCTTTTTGGTGCCAGGTGAAAGCCTTTTTGGTCTTTAGGGTTCCATGTAGAACCCTCTGTGGAAATGGTTTTACATGAAACCCAAAAAGGTTCTACTTGGAACCAAAAAGGGGTCTTCAAAGTGTTCTCCTATGGAGGGAGCCGGAGAACCGTTTTAGGTTCTAGATAGTTGAATATCAGCCATCTGTTCCCTGCTCCTTTTATTTTATTTAAACTTTAACTAGGCAAGTCAGTTAAGAACAAATTCTTATTTACAATGACAGCCTACCAGAAGGCAAAAGGCCTCCTGTGGGGACGGGGACTGGGATTAAAAATACAAATAAATGTCATATAAATACAGGACAAAACACACATCACGACATGAGAGACAACACAACACTACATAAAGAGAGACCTAAGACAACAACATAGCAAGGAAGCAACACATGACAACACAGCATGGTAGCAACACAACATGACAACAACATGGTAGCAACACAACATGACAACAACATGGTAGCAACACAACATGACAACAACATGGTAGCAACACAACATGACAACAACATGGTAGCAACACAACATAACAACAACATGGTATAAACACAACATGGCAGCAGCACAACATGGTAGCAGCACAAAACAGGGTGCAAACATTGTTGGGCACAGACAACAGCACGCAGGGAAAGAAGGTAGAGACAATAATACATCATGCAATGCAGTAAGTGTTCATGATTGAGTCTTTCAATGAAGAGATTGAGATAAAACTGTCCAGTTTGAGTGTTTGTTGCAGCTCTCCCATGCTGGCATAGCCACAGTACAGCTCCCTGCTCTCCCATGCTGGCATAGCCACAGTACAGCTCCCTGCTCTCCCATGCTGGCATAGCCATAGTACAGCTCCCTGCTCTCCCATGCTGGCATAGCCACAGTACAGCTCCCTGCTCTCCCATGCTGGCACAGCCACAGTACAGCTCCCTGCTCTCCCATGCTGGCACAGCCACAGTACAGCTCCCTGCTCTCCCATGCTGGCACAGCCACAGTACACTCTAACAAATGGTCAACTATCCAGCAGACTACTGCAGAACCCTGTAGTGCAGTCTCCACTGAACCAGACAACACACAGGCAATGGAGAGAGAGAGGGAAGAGGGGGTAGGAGAAAGGGCTAGAGTGAGCCTGCTGCCTCAATTATACTGTTATGTTGTATTGTGAAAAAGCGAATAGGTATTTCTTGGAAAGTAAACATTGTGTTGAAAGTGTTCCCAGCAAGTCTAAGTGTGTGTGAGACCTTGGATATAGCATTTACAATAGGACAAAAGGAGCATTGACTAAGGTGAATGCAGCATAAAAGGGGTCCCTGACTAGTCTATCTGTGTCCCAAATGGCACCCTATTCCCTATATAATGCACTACTTTTGACCAGTGGGTAGAGAATTTCCAGCAGTGACAACTCACTGGCGCGCGCGCGTGTGTGTGTGGTTTCTAACTTTCTCTCTGTCAGCACTTCATAGTGAGACCTGTTTTCCTATACCTTGTTTTCCTCATCTAGCATTCTCTTTCTCCCCATCTGTCTTTCTCTCTCTTCCTCATCCTCTTCTTTCTCTCTCTTCCTCATCATCCTCTTCCTCTCTCTTCCTCATCCTCCTCTTTCTCTCTTCCTCATCCTCCTCTTTCTCTCTCCCTCATCCTCCTCTTTCTCTCTTTTCCTCCTCCTCATCATCCTCTTTCCTCTCTCCTCCTCATCCTCATCTTCCTCATCACTCTCTTTCTCTCTTCCGCATCGTCCTCTCCCTCTCTTCCTGTTGTTTTGACTGCTGTGAAAACTGATCTCTTCCTGTTGTTTTGACTGCTGTGAAGACGGCTCTCTTCCTGTTGTTTCGACTGCTGTGAAGACGGATCTCTTTCTGTTGTTTTGACTGCTGTGAAGACGGATCTCTTCCTGTTGTTTTGACTGCTGTGAAGACGGATCTCTTCCTGTTGTTTTGAGAGCTGTGAAGACGGATCTCTTCCTGTTGTTTTGACTGCTGTGAAGACGGATCTCTTCCTGTTGTTTTGACTGCTGTGAAGACGGATCTCTTCCTGTTGTTTTGACTGCTGTGAAGACGGATCTCTTCCTGTTGTTTTGACTGCTTTGAAGACGGATCTCTTCCTGTTGTTTTGACTGCTGTGAAGACGGATCTCTTCCTGTTGTTTTGACTGCTGTGAAGACGGATCTCTTCCTGTTGTTTTGACTGCTGTGAAGACTGATCTCTCAGAGAGGTGGCTATCTTTCAGTATCACTTCAAAGTTTCACACTGCAGCAGAACAGACTGATCTCCCTCTCTTTCTCTCTTTCTTAAAGACTGAGTGGGCTGGGTGAATGACAGACTGACAGATAGAGAGAGATGGAGTGGAGTGAGTGGTATAATAACAGTATGGAACCCCCAGGGACACATCCGGAGATAAATCACAAATCAATCATGTTCTGTCTCTGATCCAGTTCTTTACAAAGAGGAGAGTAAGCCTGCTAGCATCCTTGTGTAGACAGGTTTTTATTTTATTTATTTAACTAGGCAAGTCAGTTAAGAACAAATTCTTATTTACAATGACAGCCTACTGGACCAATTGGGCGCTGCCCTATGGGACTCCCAATCACGGCTGGATGTGATACAACCTGGATTCAAACCAGGGACTGTAGGGATGCCTCTTGCACTGAGATGCAGTGCTTTAGACCGCTGCACCACTCGGGGTTAGCTGGCAACGTCAGGAAAACGATGAGCACGCTTCAATGGGGCTGAAGGATGTGTGTTGTTATGGTTCTAGATGGCCAGATACCTAGCAACAATGACTCGAAGCTGCCATGTGGGGAATTGTAGGTGGCTCATTTCAGCTTGTTGTATCTTGTTATTGATATTGTTATTGTGTTGTTTTGAGATGTTTTGACTTATATCACGTCTATGCTAATATGGCAAAGATTCGCTAGCTATCTAACCAACAACTGTAACAATGTATTTAAAAGACAACGACCAGCTAGCTATCTAACCAACAACTGTAACGATGTATTTAAAAGACAACGACCAGCTAGCTATCTAACCAACAACTGTAACAATGTATTTAAAAGACAACGACCAGCTAGCTATCTAACCAACAACTGTAACAATGTATTTAAAAGACAACGAGTGCTCATTGTGCAAATGTACAGTACATTCAGAAAGTATTTAAACCCCTTGACTTTTTTCACATTTTGTTACGTTACAGCCCTTATTCTAAAATGGATTAAGTAGTTTTTTCCCCTCATCAGTCTACACACCATACCCCATAATGACAAAGCAAAAACTATATATATTTTTTAAATTTTAGGAAATTTATAAAAATATAAAAACGGATATCATATTTACATAAGGATACTGACCCTTCACTCAGTACTTTGTTGAAGCACCTTTTTCAGTGATTACAGCCTCAAGTCTTCTTGGGTATGATGCTACAAGCTTGGCAAACCTGTATTTGGGGAGTTTCTCCCATTTTTCTCTGCAGATCCTGTCAAGCTCTTCCAGGTTGGATGGGGGGGCATCACTGCACAGCTATTTTCAGGTTTCTCCAGAGATGGTGCCAACGGAGAGGGCTGCCTCGCTTCTAGTCCTTGGGAAACCTTGCAGTATTTATTTTTTTCTGTATTATTTCTTACATTGTTAGCCCAGAAAATCTTAAATGTTATTACATACTGCAAGAAGAACTATTGGATATCAGAGCGACATCAACTTACCAGCACTACGACCAGCTCTACCACCCACTGCTTCCA
The DNA here is from genome assembly GCF_045791955.1 of Oncorhynchus clarkii lewisi. NCBI lineage: Eukaryota > Metazoa > Chordata > Actinopteri > Salmoniformes > Salmonidae > Oncorhynchus > Oncorhynchus clarkii. The sequence continues at coordinate 38,861,741 of NC_092168.1, read as the reverse complement.
AGTATATTACTCGCGAATGTCCAGTCCCTAGGTCAACGAAATTAGGGCAAGGGTTACTTTCCAGAGAGACATCAGGGATTGTAACATACTCTTTTTTTCACGGAAACATGGCTCTCTCGGGACATGCTGTCGGAGTCGGTAAAGCCACCTATATTCTCTGTGTGTCGCGGGGGTGTATGTTTCATGATTAACGACTCGATACAATCCTGTCTCGGAGCTCTACGGACAATTTGTTGAACCACATGGCTTGGTTTTTGCTCTGACATGCACTGTCAACTGTGGGACCTAATTTTTAGCCTTTCCAAATGTCCAATCAATTGAACTTACCACAGGTGAACTCCAATCAAGTTGTAGAAACATCTCAAGGATGATCAATGGAAACAGGATGCACCTGATATAATTTTTGAGTCTCATAGCAAAGGGTCTGAATACTTATGTAAATAAGGTATTTCTGTAGTTTAAAAAAAAATGTTTTTCCTTTGACATTATGGGTTTATTGTGTGTAGATTGATGAGGAAAACAATTAATTTAATCAATTTTAGAATAAGGCTGTACCGTAAAAAAATGTGGACAACGTCAAGGAGTGTGAATACTTTCCGAATGCACTGTATAATGTTATCAATAAACATTTGAAGATTAAATATAGTTTACATGTTGTCAACAATCTAAGCCGACTCAGTCTGCTTTGCCCCCATAGTTGCGTACGCGTTGGTTTGGTTGCTAGACAGCCAACCCGTCCATAGAGGTCTGTGCTGGAGTTCAGCACCATGGACAGCATCATGCCTGCGCAAAGGAGAAGAGGGTACGTGAAGTACCATGGACAGAGGCAGATCAACTGTAGGAGGTAGATGAGAGAGAGAGTAGAGTAGGTTCAGAACCTTGGACAAGGGCAGAGGAGGGGTTGTCAGATAGTTAGTTCAGGAACCATGGAGAGCAAATTAATTTGATCTGGCTTTGCTGTGGACAGAAACGCTGACTGAGAAAGTTCTCCCAAGTGCTTAGATAATTTGTTATGTTCACACAGCCACACAAGCAAACATATTCAAAAGACCTACCCCAGTGCACAAACAAACACATTGATAAAGAAATATATTCACACACGTACCGCTACATACTGACACACTCGTCACACAAATCAGCACAATCACACCCTTTATTCATCCATTCTGTTCTACAAATCATTTACATTGATTGACATGTTAGTCATTTAGCAGACGCTCTTCTCCAGAGTAGTGAGTGCATACATTTTCATACTTTTTCGCACTGGTACCCTGTGGGGATGCGCAATGCTCTTACAACTGAGCGACACGGGACCACGTCCTAGAAATGCTAGCTTGCCTAATGACAAGCTAATTAGGCAACAACTGATGTTACATTCCTAATGATTTTTTTTTCTCATTCAGTTCACTGAGGTTACCCAGAGACATGCATTACCAGTGGGCCCGCATGGCTCTCTGACAGGTTGGGTCAGCTTCAAGGTGTGTGCGTACATTGGGTCTGCATGCAAGGCTCTCTGACAGCCTAGCTCAATTACAAGGTCAAAGCTACGTCCCAAATGAGTGTGTTTCTGTGGATCACTGTCCACAATGTATTAATCATTTAATAATCTCTTCTTTTTCATTTCTCCTCCTCTCTCTCTCCCCTCCCTACCTACCTATCCTCTACCCCTACATCTCTTACTCCCTCTCTCTTTCCCCCTCCTTCTCTCCCCCTCCCTCTCTCTCCCCCTGTCTCAGGTTGGCTACACGAATTGGGAAAGCGTCTGGGCACCCCTTATTTTGTATCTCCCCTGGCCACTCTGGCTCCTGATTTGCTGCACCCTGCAATCGTTGACTCACTCCATGCCAACAGCAGCCAATGGAATGTGTCCGGGTCGGAGCTGGCGGGGCGAGACTCGTGGAACTCCAGCCAGTGGAATGCCACGTGGATGGGGGCTGGGGTGGGGGTCAGGGTGGGTCAGGGTGGAGGGATGCTGGGTGGGGGTCCGTCAGTGAGGAGCTCCTACGTGACGTCTCTGTACTTCGCTCTGAGCAGTCTGACCAGCGTGGGCTTCGGAAACGTCTCAGCCAACACCGACTCAGAGAAGATCTTCTCCATCTGCACCATGCTCATAGGAGGTGAGTCCCTGGAGATACAACAGGAACATTATTGGTTAGTGAGAATGTCAGGTTTCAGTGGTGTCAGGGGATAGATAAACCATCTGCTGTGTGCCTCCTCTCCTGTCCCTCTCTGGTGTATTCTGTTTAGAACTAGACCACTGATTCTACAGCTATTCAACAATGCTATGGCATATTGTCATTAGCTAAGACATAACTGAGAGTCTCTCTCTCTCTCTCTCTCTCTCTCTCTCTCTCTCTCTCTCTCTCTCTCTCTCTCTCTCTCTCTCTCTCTCTCTCTCTCTCTCTCTCTCTCTCTCTCTCTCTCTCTCTCTCTCTCTCTCTCTCTCTCTCTCTCTCTCTCTCTCTCTCTCTCTCTCTCTCTCTCTCTCAAATGTCATTATGTGCAAATAGTTCAAGTACAAAAGGGAAAATAAATAAATATAAATATGGGTTGCAATTACACTTCACTGGTTGACCTTATCTTGTGGCAACAGGTTTTGTGGCAACAGGCAATATTGCTCCCGTGATGGCACACTGTGGTATTTCCCTCAATAGATATGATGGAAAAATGTGGTTTGTTTTCGAATCCTTTGTGGATCTGTGTAATCTGAGGGAAATATGTGCCTCTAATATGGTCATATATTTGGCAGGAGGTTACGAAATGCAGCTTAGTTTCCATCACATTTTGTGGGCAGTGTGCACATAGCCTGCCTTCTCGAGAGCCAGGTCTGCCTATGGAGGCCTTTCTCAATAGCAAGGCTATGCTCACTGAGTCTGTACATAGTCAAAGCTTTCGTTAAGTTTGGGTCAGTGGCAGTGGTCAGGTATTGTGCCACTGTGTACTCTCTGTTTAGGGACAAATAGCATTCTAGTTTGGAAAGAAATTTGTTTTTTGACAATTTTAATTATAACGCTGTATGTTTTATCCCCAACACCATCAATTTGTATAGCAGACCCTCATGCCAAATTGAGTCAGAAGCTTTTTTGAAATCAACAAAGCATGGGAAGACTTTGCCTTTGTTTGTCAATTTGGGTGTGTAGGGTGAATACGTGGTCTGTCGTACAATAATTTGTTAAACAGCCAATTTGACATTTGCTCAGTACATTGTTTTCACTGAGGAAATGTACAAGTCTGCTGTTAATGATAATACAGAGGATTTTCCCAAGGTTGCTGTTAACACGTATCCCTACGTAAGTTATCTCTAAAATGTTTCAAAATAAAACACCTGAAATATCACATTTACATAAGTATTCAGACCCTTTACTCAGTACTTTGTTGAAGCACCTTTGGCTGTGATTATTTTCGGCAGATACTCTCATGCTCTGTCAGGTTTGATGGGGAGCATTGCTGCACAGCTATTTTCAGGTCACTCCAGAGATGTTCGATCGGGTTCAAGTACAGGCTCTGGCTGGGCCACTCAAAGACATTCAGAAACTTGTCACAAAGCCACTCCTGCATACTCTTGGCTGTGTGCTTAGGGTCGTTGTCCTGTTGGAACGTGAACCTTCATCCTAGTCTGAGGTCCTGAGCGCTCTGGATCAAAGATCTCTCTGTACTTTGCTCTGTTCATCTTTAATCTTTCCCTCGATCCTGACTAGTCTCCATGTCACTGCCGCTGAAAAACATCCCCACAGCATGATGCTGCCACCACCATGCTTCACCTTAAGGATGATGCCAGGTTTCCTCCAGATGTGACGCTTGGCATTCAGGCCAAAGAGTTCAATCTTGGTTTCATCAGAACAGATAATCTTGTTTCTCATGGTCTGAGAGTCTTTAGGTGCCTTTTGACAAACTCCAAGCGGCCTGTCATGTTCCTTTTACTGAGGAGTGGCTTCTGTCTGGCCACTCTACCATAAAGGCCTGATTGGTGGAGTGCTGCAGAGATGGTTGTCCTTCTGGAAGTTTCTCCCATCTCCACAGAGGAACTCTGGAGCTCTGTCAGAGTGACCATCAGGTTCTTGGTCACCTCCGTGCAGCCAACTCTAGGAAGAGTCTTGGTGGTTTCAAACTTCTTCCATTTAAGAAAGATGGGAGCAGGTGGACACCAATCAAGTTGTAGAAACAACCTCATGGGTTGGTTTTTGGTCTGACATAAACTCTAATAAATTGTGGGACCTTGTATAGAAATTGTGGGACCTTGTATAGACAGGTGTGTGCCTTTCCAAATAATCTCCAATCAATTGAATTTACAACAGGTTGACTGCAATCAAGTTATAGAAACATCTCAAGGATGATCAATGGAAACAGGATGCACTTGAGCTCTATTTCAAGTCTCATGGTAAAGGGTCTGAATACTTGTTTTTATTTATAATGAATTTGCAAAAAAATCGAAAAACCTGTTTTCGCTTTGTCATTATGGGGTATTGTGTGTAGATTGCTGAGGATTTTTTTCCCTCAATTTAATCAATTTTAGAATAAGGCTGTAACGTAACAAAATGTGGAAAAAGTCAAGGGATATGAAAAGTTTGTACAAACCTACTCATTCCAGGGTTTTTCTTTATTTTTACTATTTTTTACATTTTAGAATAATAGTGAAGACATCACAACTATGAAATAACACATATGGACACATATGTAGTAACCAAAAAGTGTTAAACAAAACAAAGTAGATTTTAGATTCTTCAAAGTAGCTACCTTTTGCCTTGATGAAAGTTTTGCACAGTTTTTTTCATCTGTACAAACAATAGTACGCAAGTATAAACACCATGGGACCACGCAGCCGTCATACCACCAAGACGCGATCTGTCTCCTAGAGATGAACTTACTTTGGTGCAAATCAATCAAAGTGCAAATCAATCCCAGAACAACAACAAAGGACCTTGTGAAGATGCTAGGAAGAAGCCACTGCTCCAAAACCGCCATAAAAAAAGCCAGACTATGGTTTGCAACTGCACATGGGGACAAAGGTCGTACTTTTTGGAGAAATGTCCTCTGGTCTGATGAAACAAAAATAGAACTGTTTGGCCATAATGACCATCGTTATGTTTGGAGGAAAAAGGGGGAGGCTTTCAAGCCGAAGAACACCATCCCAACCGTGAAGCACGGGGGGGGGGGGGGGGGCAGCATCATGTTGTGTAGGTGCTTTGCTGCAGGAGTGACTGGTGCACTTCACAAAATAGATGGCATCATGAGGACGGAAAATGATGTGGATATCTTGAAGCAGCATCTCAAGACATCAGTCAGAAAGTTAAAGCTTGGTCGCAAATGGGTCTTCCAAATGGACAATGACTCCAAGCATACTTCCAAAGTTGTGGCAAAATGGCTCAAGGACAACAAGTCAAGATATTGGAGTGGCCATGACAAAGCCCTGACCTCAATCCCATAGAAAATGTGTGGGCAGAACTGAAAAAGCGTGTGCAAGCAAGGAGGCCTACAAACCTGACTCAGTTACACCAGCTCTGTCAGGAGGAATGTGCCAAAATTCACCCAACTTGTTGAGGGAAGCTTGTGGAAGGATACCCGAAATGTTTGACCCAAGTTAAACAATTTCAAGGCAATGCTACCAAATACTAATTGAGTGTATGTAAACTTCTGACCCACTGGGAATGTGATGAAAGAAATAAAACCTCAAATTAATCATTCTCTCTACAATTATTCAGACATTTCACATTCTTAAAATAAAGTGGTGATCCTAACTGACCTAAGACAGCGAATTTTTACTAGGATTAAATGTCAGGATTTGTGAAAAGCTGAGTTTAAATGTATTTGGCTAAGGTGTATGGAATCTTCCGACTTCAACTGTAGGTCCCCCAGTACCAGGTCCTTCAAATTGCTCATGGATGCTCTCTATGCCCCATAGTTTTAGTGAATGCAGGCTTAGACTACATCTCCCATGAGGCCACACCACAGAGAACAAGCACTTTCCTGGTCCCATTTTGGGATGATTAAATATGGAAACATTCTCCTCAGATTTAAAAACAGCAACGTTTTGGCAGTAAACTGCCTTTTCTAGGGCTTCTTGCAAATGGAACAACTGTCAATAATGTAACTAGAGAGTGGTGAATGTTTGCATGCCAAATGGCACCCCATTTCACATGGTACCCTATGGGCCCTGATCAAAAGTAGTTCACTATTTAGGAAATAGGGGGCCATTTGACATGCTGTACTTCCAGTCTAGTTCTTTTTTAGTTAGAGTGGGGCAGTAAAGGTCTGTTTCATGAGATAGAGATGTGGTGATTTTTAGGGTTAGGTGCATTGATGAGAGAGGACATATTCTCAGGCCACTTTAAAACCAAGTGTGGCAGCCACATAGACACACCCACACAACCCCCCCAGACACACAACACACAACCACATACACACATACAGTAAATCCTGCCCATTTTCTCATTAGAATATGTACAGTAAATATGTAAAAATAGGACATTTGCTTAACCTGCCCTGCCTGGAGAGTTGAGGTTTAAACACAGCCGCTCCAGTCCTATACTATAACGTAACTGTGACGATATGCCAGACAGATGGAGAGCATTGACAGAAACAGAGAGAGACAGCCTCACAGGGAGAAACAATAGGCATACACAACAACCTGTCTACCCAGAACCAGACTGTTACACAATAACAATGATGAAACCATCCAGGATCATTGGACCGGGATAATCACTGTCTGTCTAATAGTTCAAGGGAGAGTCTGGCCCGGTCCATGTGGCTGCTTCAATTGGCTCTAATAGTTAACAATCCATGTACACACACACTTCAACACCCTCGTTAGCGGCGCCTCCCTCAGACACACACCCTCACACTCAACCTCAATCACTGATGTAAACACACACACACACACACATTCTTGCAAACCCCCAAACAACCACCCACACAATCACACAGAGTCAAAGTGTTCTGTTCCATCAGTGCAGAGTGAGTGTGTGTGTGCAGCTCTCAGACTGCAGATCAGATCACTGTCAGACTGGAACCTCATCTCCTCTCCCCTCCGCAGTAGCTGTCAGCATGGAGAGAGAGAGAGAGAGAGAGAGAGAGAGAGAGAGAGAGAGAGAGAGAGAGAGAGAGAGAGAGAGACAGAGAGAGAGAGAGAGAGAGGGGATAAGAGGAGAGAGAGAGGGGAGAGGAGGAGAGAGAGAGAGAAGAGGAGAGAGAGAGGGGAGAGAGAGAGGAGGAGAGAGAGCGGAGAGGAGGAGAGAGAGGGGGGGAGAAAAATAGAGAGAGAGAGAGAGAGAGAGGGGAGAAGAGGAGAGAGAGAGGGGAGAGGAGGAGCAAGAGAGGGGAGAGGAGAGAGAGAGAGAGATGAGAAGAGGAGTGAGAGAGGGGAGAGGAGGAGAGAGAGAGAGGAGAAGAGGAGAGAGAGAGCGGAGAGGAGGAGAGAGAGTGGGGGAGAAAAATAGAGAGAGAAAGGGAGAGCGAGAGAGAGAAAGGGAGAGCGAGAGAGAAAGAGCGAGAGAGAGAGAAAGGGAGAGGGAGATGAGGTGGGAGAGGGGGTGTAAGAAAGGGGTGAGCCATAATCAGACACACAGAGAGAAGGAGAAGCTTTAATAAAGGAAATCTGAGGAAGACAGAGAGAGAGAGAGAGAGAGAGAGAGAGAGAGAGAGAGAGAGAGAGAGAGCAAAGCAGTGAGATTGGCACATCTCTATTTTGGCAGGGGTATGCTATTGAAATGCTGTGAGCAGTGAACCTCCTTTAAGTATGACTGACAGCTATTTTCCGAGCTTGGTACATAAGATTATTGTGCATCTAATATCTATATATCTGTCTATATGTGCAGTACATTCGGAAAGTATTCAGACCCCTTGACTTTTTCCACATTTTGCTACGTTACAACAGCCTCATTCTAAAGTGGATTAAATCGTTTTACCCCCTCATCAATCTACGCACAACGCCCCATAATGACGAAGCAAAAATAGGTTTTTGTTAAATGTATTAAAAATAAAAAACTTAAATATCATATTTACATAAGTATTCAGACCCTTTACTCAGTATTTTGTTGAAGCACCTTTGGCAGAGATTACAGCCTTGAGTCTTCTTGGGTATGACACTACAAGCTTGGCACGCCTGTATTTGGGGAGTTTCTCCCATTCTTCTCTGCAGATCCTCTGAAGCTCTGTCAGGTTGGATGGGGAGCGTCGTTGCACAGCTATTTTCAGGTCCAGGCTCTGGCTGGGCTACTCAAGGACATTCAGAGACTTGTCCCGAAGCCACTCCTGCGTTGTCTTGGCTGTGTGCTTAAGGTTGCTGTCCTGTTGGAAGGTGAACCTTCGCCCCAGTCTGAGGTCCTGAGCGTTCTGGAGCAGGTTTTCATCAAGAATCTCTCAGTACTTTTCTCCATTCATCTTTCCCTCGATCCTGACTAGTCTCCCAGTCCCTGCAGCTGAAAAACATCCCCACAGCATGATGCTACCACCACCATGCTTCACTGTGGATGGGGATGGTGTCAGGTTTCCTCCAGACGTGACGCTTGGCATTCAGGCCAAAGAGTTCAATCTTGGTTTCATCAGACCAGAGAATCTTGTTTCTCATGGTCTGAGTCTTTAGGTGCCTTTTGGAAAACTCCAAGTGGGCTGTCATGTGACTTTTACTGAGGAGTGTCTTCCATCTGGCCACTCTACCTTAAAGGCCTGATCGGTGAAGTGCTGCAGAGTAGAAGAGCATTGGTGGTTCCGAATGTCTCCATTTAAGAATGATGGAGGCCACTGTGTTGTTGGGGAGCTTTAATGCTACAAAAATGTTTTGGTGCCCTTCCCCAGATCTGTGCCTCGACACAATCCTGTCTTGGAGCTCTACGGGCAATTCCTTCGACTTCCTGGCTTGGTTTTTGCTCTGACATGTACTGTCAACTGTGGGACCTTATAGACAGGTGTGTGCCTTTCCAAATCATGTCCAATCAACTGAATTTACCACAGGGTGGACTCCAAACAAGTTGTAGAAACATCTCAAGGATGATCAATGGAAACAGGATGCACATGAGCTACATTTCGAGCAAAGGGTCTGAATACTTATGTAAATAAGGTATCTGTTTTTTTTATTTTTTTTATAAATCAGTTTTTTTTCTTTGTCATTATGTGTATTATGTGTAGATTAATGAGGGAAAAATGTGTTTATCCCCTTCCCCTTTTCCATTTTTGGAAAATGGAAGGGGGTCTGAATACTTTCCGAATGCACTGTATATGAAACTGTTTTCTGTTTCTATTGTTATGTATTAATATAATACTGATTCTGTATTTGAACACACACACACACAGATATACACACACACACACACACACAGATACACACACACACACACACATACATACACAGATACACACACACACACACAGATACACACACACACACACATACATACACAGATACACACACACACACCCAGATACACACACACACACACACACACAGATACACACACACACACACACACACACACACAGAGATACATACATACATACACAGATACACACACACACACACAAACATTAACCGGTCCTTGTCCCTCTGCCTCCAGCCCTGATGCATGCGGTGGTGTTTGGTAACGTGACCGCCATCATTCAGAGGATGTACTCTCGGCGCTCCCTCTACCACACCCGTACCAAGGACCTGAAGGACTTCATCAGGGTCCACCGCCTGCCCAAAGCCCTGGAGCAACGCATGCTGGAGTGCTTCCAGACCACCTGGTCCGTCAACAACGGCATCGACGTCAGTGAGGTGGGTTAGAACAACAGAAGTCTCTCACTGTCACTCACGCCTTGCTCTCACTGTCACTCACGCCTTGCTCTCACTGTCACTCACGCCTTGCTCTCACTGTCACTCACGCCTTGCTCTCACTGTCACTCACGCCTTGCTCTCACTGTCACTCACGCCTTGCTCTCACTGTCTCTCTCTGTCACTCACGCCTTGCTCTCACTGTCACTCACGCCTTGCTCTCACTGTTTCTCATGTCTATGCTCTCACTGTCTCAAACGTCTATGCTCTCACTGACTCTCACACCTTCACTCTCACTCTCACTGTCTCTTCTCTTTCCCCTCTCTCTCTCGCCTCGATCTTTCTTCTCTCTCTCAATCTCGCTCTTCTCTATCTCTTCTCTCTCTCTCTTCTCTTTCGCTCTCTTCTTTCGCTCTGTCTTGTTTTCTTTCAAATGCTGCTGTTGGTTCCTCCTGTGTTGATTCTTCTGTCAGTTCTTTTCTCAAGTCCTATCACTTGTTTTGCTTCTCATCCCCCTGTGCCACCTCTTCAACTTTCCATCTCATCTGTCAATCCTCTCTGTCCCAACTCAATCGCTCATATTTGATTCCCTTTCTCATTTTGCTTCACTAGTTGTTGAAGGACTTCCCAGATGAGCTGAGGGCAGACATCGCCATGCACCTGAACAAAGAGCTGCTGCAGCTGCCGCTGTTTGAGTCGGCCAGTAGGGGGTGTCTGCGCTCCCTGTCCCTCATCATCAAGACGTCGTTCTGCGCCCCGGGGGAGTATCTCATCCGCCAGGGAGACGCCCTGCAGGCCATCTACTTTGTCTGCTCTGGGTCCATGGAGGTGCTGAAGGACAACACTGTGCTGGCTATACTGGGTAAGGAAACCAGTCACACACACACGCACACACACATGCACACACACACACACACATGTCGTTGGAAAAGTCATTCATGGCCACGTAATGAAATAACAAATTAACTTTCAAGTACCCTGACCTACACACACATGCACAGACACACGTGCACAGACATACGTGCACAGACACACGTGCACAGACATACGTGCACACACACACGTACAGACATACGTGCACAGACATACGTGCACACACACATACACACACACACATGCACAAACACACATGCACAGACATACGTGCACAGACACACGTGCACAGACACACGTGCACACACAAAGTTGAGTGTGTGACAGACTGACAAAGGATCATTTCCCAGTAGACTGGCCGAGGTGACGTTCTCTCAGACAGACCTGGAGACTGGCCCAGTAGACTGGCCGAGGTGACGTTCACTCAGACAGACCTGGAGACTGGCCCAGTAGACTGGCCGAGGTGACGTTCACTCAGACAGACCTGGAGACTGGCCCAGTAGACTGGCCGAGGTGACGTTCACTCAGACAGACCTGGAGCCTGGCCCAGTAGACTGGCCGAGGTGACGTTCAGACAGACAGACCTGGAGACTGGCCCAGTAGACTGGCCCAGTAGACTGGCCGAGGTGACGTTCACTCAGACAGACCTGGAGACTGGCCCAGTAGACTGGCCAAGGTGACGTTCAGACAGACAGACCTGGAGACTGGCCCAGTAGACTGGCCCAGTAGACTGGCCGAGGTGACGTTCACTCAGACAGACCTGGAGACTGGCCCAGTAGACTGGCCCAGTAGACTGGCCGAGGTGACGTTCACTCAGACAGACATGGAGACTGGCCCAGTAGACTGGCCGAGGTGACGTTCACTCAGACAGACCTGGAGACTGGGAGGAAAACTAGCTGATGTGGAAACTAGGAACATGAAGGAGGGGAGAGAAGGAGGAAAAAGAGAAGGAAAGGCTAGAGATGTTCTGTTAGATTCAAGTAAGAGAGATAAGAGAACAAAAAGAACCACAAAAAAATGGAAAAAACAAACATGTGACTGAATAAAATAACATCACATAGACAGGAATCAGTATCTGCTTCCCCTCCCACGGCCTCCCCTCCCACGGCTTAACCTCCCACGGCTTCACCTCCCACGGCTTCACCTCCCACGTCCTCCCTCCCACGGCCTCCCCTTCCACGGCCTCCCCTTCCACGGCTTTACCTCCCACGGCTTCCCCTCCCACGGCTTTCCCTCCCACGTCCTCCCCTCCCACGGCTTCACCTCCCACGGCTTCACCTCCCACGGCTTCCCCTCCCACGGCTTCCCCTCCCACGGCTTTACCTCCCACGGCCTCCCCTCCCACGGCTTCCCCTCCCACGGCTTTACCTCCCACGGCTTAACCTCCCACGGCTTCCCCTCCCACGGCTTCCCCTCCCACGGCTTAACCTCCCACGTCCTCCCCTCCCACGGCTTTACCTCCCACGGCCTCCCCTCCCACGGCTTCCCCTCCCACGGCTTCCCCTCCCACGGCCTCCCCTCCCACGGCTTCCCCTCCCACGGCATAACCTCCCACGGCTTTACCTCCCACGGCTTAACCTCCCACGTCCTCCCCTCCCACGGCTTCCCCTCCCACGGCTTCCCCTCCCACGGCTTCCCCTCCCACGGCTTAACCTCCCACGTCCTCCCCTCCCACGGCTTCCCCTCCCACGGCTTCCCCTCCCACGGCTTTACCTCCCACGGCTTAACCTCCCACGGCTTCACCTCCCACGGCTTTACCTCCCACGTCCTCCCCTCCCACGGCTTTACCTCCCACGGCTTAACCTCCCACGGCCGCCCCTCCCACGTCCTCCCCTCCAACGGCTTTACCTCCCACGGCTTCACCTCCAACGGCTTTACCTCCCACATCCTCCCCTCCCACGGCTTTACCTCCCACGGCTTCACCTCCCACGGCCGCCCCTCCCACGTCCTCCCCTCCCACGGCCTCCCCTCCCACGGCTTCCCCGCCCAAGGCTCCCCCTCCCACGGCTTCACCTCCCACGGCTTCACCTCCCACGGCTTAACCTCCCACGGCTTAACCTCCCACGGCTTCACCTCCCACGGCTTTACCTCCCACGGCTTTACCTCCTACGGCTTCCCCTCCCACGTCCTCCCCTCCCACGGCTTTACCTCCCACGGCTTTACCTCCTACGGCTTCCCCTCCCACGTCCACCCCTCCCAAGTCCTTCCCTCCCACGGCTTAACCTCCCACGGCTTAACCTCCCACGGCTTAACCTCCCACGGCTTAACCTCCCACAGCTTAACCTCCCACGGCTTAACCTCCCACGGCCTCCCCTCCCACGGCTTAACCTCCCACGGCTTAACCTCCCACGGCTTAACCTTCCACGGCTTTACCTTCCACGGCTTAACCTCCCACGGCCTCCCCTCCCACGGCTTAACCTCCCACGGCTTTACCTTCCACGGCTTGGCAGATTTGAACACTGATTAATGGCTAAATTGGAAAACAGTGTCTGTACAGTAACATGCTATACATGATGTCAGAGCTCAGTGTCTGTACAGTAACATGCTATACATGACATCAGTGTCTGTACAGTAACATGCTATACATGATGTCAGAGCTCAGTGTCTGTACAGTAACATGCTATACATGACATCAGTGTCTGTACAGTAACACAGTAACATGCTATACATGACATCAGTGGCTGTACAGTAACACAGTAACATGCTATACATGACATCAGTGTCTGTACAGTAACATGCTATACATGATGTCAGAGCTCAGTGTCTGTACAGTAACATGCTATACATGACATCAGTGTCTGTACAGTAACACAGTAACATGCTATACATGACATCAGTGTCTGTACAGTAACATGCTATAGATGACATCAGAGCTCAGTGTCTGTACAGTAACACAGTAACATGCTATACATGACGTCAGTGTCTGTACAGTAACACAGTAACATGCTATACATGACATCAGTGTCTGTACAGTAACATGCTATAGATGACATCAGAGCTCAGTGTCTGTACAGTAACACAGTAACATGCTATACATGACGTCAGTGTCTGTACAGTAACATGCTATACATGACATCAGAGCTCAGTGTCTGTACAGTAACATGCTATACATGACATCAGTGTCTGTACAGTAACATGCTATAGATGACATCAGAGCTCAGTGTCTGTACAGTAACACAGTAACATGCTATACATGACATCAGTGTCTGTACAGTAACACAGTAACATGCTATACATGACATCAGTGTCTGTACAGTAACATGCTATACATGACATCAGAGCTCAGTGTCTGTACAGTAACATGCTATACATGACATCAGTGTCTGTACAGTAACATGCTATAGATGACATCAGAGCTCAGTGTCTGTACAGTAACACAGTAACATGCTATACATGACATCAGTGTCTGTACAGTAACACAGTAACATGCTATACATGACGTCAGTGTCTGTACAGTAACACAGTAACATGCTATACATGACATCCGTGTCTGTACAGTAACATGCTATAGATGACATCAGAGCTCAGTGTCTGTACAGTAACACAGTAACATGCTATACATGACGTCAGTGTCTGTACAGTAACATGCTATACATGACATCAGAGCTCAGTGGCTGTACAGTAACATGCTATACATGACGTCAGAGCTCAGTGGCTGTACAGTAACATGCTATACATGACGTCAGAGCTCAGTGTCTGTACAGTAACATGCTATACATGACATCAGAGCTCAGTGGCTGTACAGTAACATGCTATACATGACGTCAGAGCTCAGTGGCTGTACAGTAACATGCTATACATGACATCAGAGCTCAGTGGCTGTACAGTAACATGCTATACATGACGTCAGAGCTCAGTGGCTGTACAGTAACATGCTATACATGATGTCAGAGCTCAGTGGCTGTACAGTAACATGCTATACATGACGTCAGAGCTCAGTGGCTGTACAGTAACATGACGTCAGAGCTCAGTCTCCACTTCACAGCTCTCTGTGGGTTTTGACTGACACTTGAGCAACTTTTGTAAATGTTTTGTTGTCTGAGTGAGGGAAAAGCTGTAAATTAATGTTTTGTTGTCTGAGTGAGGGAAAAGCTGTAGATTAATGTTTTGTTGTCTGAGTGAGGGAAAAGCTGTAGATTAATGTTTTGTTGTCTGAGTGAGGGAAAGACTGTAAATGAATGTTTTGTTGTTTGAGTGAGGGAAAGACTGTAGATTACAAGGACTCAATGTATTTAGCAAAATGAGAAGATTAGAATGAATACCGGTTTGATGTCATAAAAGCAAGCCAAGCACCCAGGAGTCCAAATGTGCACTTCACATTTCCATATTATAAAACTCATGTGATATACAGTGTGAAGGTTCATGATCACTATGTCTGATGTATAGTTACAGGATGACATGGCGTTATACCCTGGGTTGTCCTGAACAGAAAGAGACCATGTTGGTTGTACTGTGAAGTATCTGAATGCACTCATGATTCAATACTATGCAACCAAAATTACCATCTGCTTCTCTGAACTGCCTGGTGAAAGAATAACACTGTAAGATGTTGTTTTATAACCTAGCCAGTCATGTTGGCAAGAGAACGAGCTTTCAAATGATGCCCACCTGACCCAGATTGTGATTTATAATGGCCCGTTTTTGGATTGCGTAAACAGCAACAGTAATTGTGTGATTGCAGGGCTGTGTTCCAAAGAATACAACCACAACTACGCTTGCTCTAGTTCCTCAATGGCACCGACAGGAGAGCTCAAAAAAGCACCTTATAGTTTGAGTCATAAAAGTGCATTGAAATTGAGTAGGTACTGTGCACACTTTGGAGAGGTGTGGAAACACCCGTTTCCACAAAACATCACACAAACCATTGTCAGATCATTCTTATCATGTTACTGATTGTATCCAGAGTATTTTCAGATTTCGTTATCAACAAATGTGGCGATAAGTACAGTAACTGTAAAATGCACCAAATCAACGGTGTAATGTTTTGGATTCAGTCCTGTCAGGTGAACTGTTGTCCTCACCTTTCCTCTAATCATTTCTCATAATCCCCAAACTGTTCCCTTTTAATTGCTGCCATGGTTTTGCATATGCTTTCCATAATTGTTCAATTAAGCCCTATCCATATAGGCCAGTTCTCACATGTGTAAGGAGTTAAGGTGATATTGTGTGTAAATCTCTCTCTATGCTACAGCGTCAGACAGATAGAAGTAGGTCTGAAACACTGGGCTGGTAGATATATGTATGTACTGCTGACTGCTCTGCTGTGACATGTGAAGACATTCAAATAACACACACACACAGTCACACACAGTCACACACAGTCACACACAGTCGCACACAGGGACAGGGTTGAGGCTGCGGCTATCTTCCTTCCTCCAAACATGGCTACCACAGTGCCTGACAGCCCTTAACTGCTGCTCTACACAACTATCCAACAGTCACACAACTATAGAACACACACACACACACACACACACACACACACACACACACACACACACAACATGTAGAATCCACACACACAAACTCAACATGTAGAATCCACACACACAAACTCAACATGTAGAATCCACACACACAAACTCAACACCTATATAAGACTCACAGGCTTAGTGTCTCACACACACACATACAGGCTCAATCAATACATTTTCCCCCCACATTTTTTCTGTTTAGCTTGTGAATTATGCACAGTAATCCTCCTACCTCCAGAGAGAAGAGCCACCTATCCTTCCTGTCCCTGTAGACACACGTTATATCAGACCCCACACACAGTCTTCTTATCTAACCAACCACACATCACACACACAGTCTTCTTATCTAACCACACATGACACACAGCTTATAGAACCACATAACTTCTCCGTTAAGACTGCAATGTGCTGTACATACACATGCAGTATGCAGTAGACTGGAAATATGTTTCTGCCACACTCTGCTCTCTAAAGAACACCAGCAAAATGAAGGGGTACCATGCATCACTTGAAACTCCTTCACCAGGGATACTCAAATCAGGGCTCAAAGGTTAGCAGTGCTGCTGCTGGTGTTCTTCTTTCCCTGGAAGTGAAACCTGAATCAGTCCCTGATTAGAGGGGAAGGGTTGGAATCCGGCAGTGCTGCGGGCCTCGAGGCCCTGCTCCTCACCTCAATGTTACAGTAAAAAACATGTTTCCATTTTTAATGATCTTAAAAGTGGTACATGTGGGACATCATCACATCACATGAGGAAACTATTTTGATGCTAACTGCTAGCGTGCTGGACTTCATTACACTGGACGTTTATCATTACACTGGACCTCCATCATTACACTGGACTTCCATCATTATACTGGACCTCCATCATTACACTGGACCTCCATCATTACACTGGACCTTTATCATTACACTGGACCTCCATCATTATACTGGACCTCCATCATTATACTGGACCTCCATCATTACACTGGACCTCCATCATTATACTGGACCTCCATCATTACACTGGACCTTTATCATTACACTGGACCTCCATCATTATACTGGACCTCCATCATTATACTGGACCTCCATCATTATACTGGACCTCCATCATTATACTGGACCTCCATCATTACACTGGACCTTTATCATTACACTGGACCTCCATCATTATACTGGACCTCCATCATTATACTGGACCTCCATCATTATACTGGACCTCCATCATTATACTGGACCTCCATCATTACACTGGACCTTTATCATTACACTGGACCTCCATCATTACACTGGACCTCCATCATTATACTGGACCTCCATCATTACACTGGACTTCCATCATTACACTGGACCTCCATCATTACACTGGACCTCCATCATTACACTGGACCTCCATCATTATACTGGACCTCCATCATTATACTGGACCTCCATCATTATACTGGACCTCCATCATTATACTGGACCTCCATCATTACACTGGACCTGTATCATTACACTGGACCTCCATCATTATACTGGACCTCCATCATTATACTGGACCTCCATCATTACACTGGACCTCCATCATTACACTGGACGTTTATCATTACACTGGACCTTTATCATTACACTGGACCTCCATCATTATACTGGACCTCCATCATTATACTGGACCTCCATCATTATACTGGACCTCCATCATTATACTGGACCTCCATCATTACACTGGATCTTTATCATTACAAGGACCTCCATCATTATACTGGACCTCCATCATTATACTGGACCTCCATCATTATACTGGACCTCCATCATTATACTGGACCTCCATCATTACACTGGACCTTTATCATTACACTGGACCTCCATCATTACACTGGACCTCCATCATTACACTGGACCTCCATCATTACACTGGACCTCCATCATTACACTGGACCTCCATCATTACACTGGACCTCCATCATTACACTGGACCTCCATCATTACACTGGACCTCCATCATTACACTGGACCTTTATCATTACACTGGACCTCCATCATTACACTGGACCTCCATCATTATACTGGACCTCCATCATTACACTGGACCTCCATCATTACACTGGACCTTTATCATTACACTGGACCTCCATCATTACACTGGACTTCCATCATTACACTGTACCTCCATCATTACACTGGACCTCCATCATTACACTGGACCTTTATCATTACACTGGACCTCCATCATTACACTGGACCTTTATCATTACACTGGACCTCCATCATTACACTGGACCTCCATCATTACACTGGACCTCCATCATTACACTGGACCTCCATCATTACACTGGACCTTTATCATTACACTGGACCTCCATCATTATACTGGACCTCCATCATTATACTGGACCTCCATCATTATACTGGACCTCCATCATTATACTGGACCTCCATCATTATACTGGACCTCCATCATTACACTGGACCTTTATCATTACACTGGACCTCCATCATTACACTGGACCTCCATCATTATACTGGACCTCCATCATTACACTGGACTTCCATCATTACACTGGACCTCCATCATTATACTGGACCTCCATCATTACACTGGACCTCCATCATTATACTGGACCTCCAGCATTATACTGGACCTCCATCATTATACTGGACCTCCATCATTATACTGGACCTCCATCATTACACTGGACCTTTATCATTACACTGGACCTCCATCATTATACTGGACCTCCATCATTATACTGGACCTCCATCATTACACTGGACCTCCATCATTACACTGGACGTTTATCATTACACTGGACCTTTATCATTACACTGGACCTCCATCATTATACTGGACCTCCATCATTATACTGGACCTCCATCATTACACTGGACCTTTATCATTACACTGGACCTCCATCATTATACTGGACCTCCATCATTATACTGGACCTCCATCATTATACTGGACCTCCATCATTATACTGGAACTCCATCATTATACTGGACCTCCATAATTACACTGGACCTTTATCATTACACTGGACCTCCATCATTATACTGGACCTCCATCATTACACTGGACCTCCATCATTATACTGGACCTCCATCATTATATTGGACCTCCATCATTACACTGGACCTTTATCATTACACTGGACCTCCATCATTATACTGGACCTCCATCATTATACTGGACCTCCATCATTACACTGGACCTCCATCATTATACTGGACCTCCATCATTACACTGGACCTTTATCATTACACTGGACCTCCATCATTATACTGGACCTCCATCATTATACTGGACCTCCATCATTATACTGGACCTCCATCATTATACTGGACCTCCATCATTACACTGGACCTTTATCATTACACTGGACCTCCATCATTATACTGGACCTCCATCATTATACTGGACCTCCATCATTATACTGGACCTCCATCATTATACTGGACCTCCATCATTACACTGGACCTTTATCATTACACTGGACCTCCATCATTACACTGGACCTCCATCATTATACTGGACCTCCATCATTACACTGGACTTCCATCATTACACTGGACCTCCATCATTATACTGGACCTCCATCATTACACTGGACCTCCATCATTATACTGGACCTCCATCATTATACTGGACCTCCATCATTATACTGGACCTCCATCATTATACTGGACCTCCATCATTACACTGGACCTTTATCATTACACTGGACCTCCATCATTATACTGGACCTCCATCATTATACTGGACCTCCATCATTACACTGGACCTCCATCATTACACTGGACGTTTATCATTACACTGGACCTTTATCATTACACTGGACCTCCATCATTATACTGGACCTCCATCATTATACTGGACCTCCATCATTATACTGGACCTCCATCATTATACTGGACCTCCATCATTACACTGGATCTTTATCATTACAAGGACCTCCATCATTATACTGGACCTCCATCATTATACTGGACCTCCATCATTATACTGGACCTCCATCATTATACTGGACCTCCATCATTACACTGGACCTTTATCATTACACTGGACCTCCATCATTACACTGGACCTCCATCATTACACTGGACCTCCATCATTACACTGGACCTCCATCATTACACTGGACCTCCATCATTACACTGGACCTCCATCATTATACTGGACCTCCATCATTACACTGGACCTCCATCATTACACTGGACCTCCATCATTACACTGGACCTCCATCATTACACTGGACCTTTATCATTACACTGGACCTCCATCATTACACTGGACCTCCATCATTATACTGGACCTCCATCATTACACTGGACCTCCATCATTACACTGGACCTTTATCATTACACTGGACCTCCAGCATTACACTGGACTTCCATCATTACACTGTACCTCCATCATTACACTGGACCTCCATCATTACACTGGACCTTTATCATTACACTGGACCTCCATCATTACACTGGACCTTTATCATTACACTGGACCTCCATCATTACACTGGACCTCCATCATTACACTGGACCTCCATCATTACACTGGACCTTTATCATTACACTGGACCTCCATCATTATACTGGACCTCCATCATTATACTGGACCTCTATCATTATACTGGACCTCCATCATTATACTGGACCTCCATCATTATACTGGACCTCCATCATTACACTGGACCTTTATCATTACACTGGACCTCCATCATTACACTGGACCTCCATCATTATACTGGACCTCCATCATTACACTGGACTTCCATCATTACACTGGACCTCCATCATTATACTGGACCTCCATCATTACACTGGACCTCCATCATTATACTGGACCTCCAGCATTATACTGGACCTCCATCATTATACTGGACCTCCATCATTATACTGGACCTCCATCATTACACTGGACCTTTATCATTACACTGGACCTCCATCATTATACTGGACCTCCATCATTATACTGGACCTCCATCATTACACTGGACCTCCATCATTACACTGGACGTTTATCATTACACTGGACCTTTATCATTACACTGGACCTCCATCATTATACTGGACCTCCATCATTATACTGGACCTCCATCATTACACTGGACCTTTATCATTACACTGGACCTCCATCATTATACTGGACCTTTATCATTACACTGGACCTCCATCATTACACTGGACCTCCATCATTATACTGGACCTCCATCATTACACTGGACTTCCATCATTACACTGGACCTCCATCATTACACTGGACATTTATCATTACACTGGACCTTTATCATTACACTGGACCTCCATCATGACACTGGACCTCCATCATTATACTGGACCTCCATCATTACACTGGACCTCCATCATTACACTGGACCTTTATCATTACACTGGACCTCCATCATTACACTGGACCTCCATCATTACACTGGACCTCCATCAGTACACTGGACCTCCATCATTACACTGGACCTCCATCATTACACTGGACCTCCATCATTACACTGGACGTCCATCATTACACTGGACCTTTATCATTACACTGGACTTCCATCATTACACTGGACCTCCATCATTACACTGGACCTCCATCATTACACTGGACCTCCATCATTACACTGGACCTTTATCATTACACTGGACCTCCATCATTACACTGGACCTCCATCATTACACTGGACCTCCATCATTACACTGGACCTTTATCATTATACTGGACCTCCATCATTACACTGGACCTCCATCATTACACTGGACCTCCATCATTACACTGGACCTCCATCATTACACTGGACCTCCATCATTACACTGGACCTTCATC
Organism: Oncorhynchus clarkii lewisi; assembly: GCF_045791955.1. Taxonomy (NCBI): domain Eukaryota; kingdom Metazoa; phylum Chordata; class Actinopteri; order Salmoniformes; family Salmonidae; genus Oncorhynchus; species Oncorhynchus clarkii. Next base: position 38,839,866 of record NC_092168.1, on the reverse strand, counting down.
ATTACACTGGACCTTTATCATTACACTGGACCTCCATCATTACACTGGACTTCCATCATTATACTGGACCTCCATCATTACACTGGACCTCCATCATTACACTGGACCTCCATCATCACACTGGACCTCCATCATTACACTGGACCTCCATCATTACACTGGACCTCCATCATTACACCGGACTTCCATCATTATACTGGACCTCCATCATTACACTGGACCTCCATTATTACACTGGACCTCCATCATTACACTGGACCTCCATCATTACACTGGACCTCCATCATTATACTGGACCTCCATCATTACACTGGACCTCCATCATTACACTGGACCTCCATCATTACACTGGACCTCCATCATTACACTGGACCTTTATCATTACACTGGACCTCCATCATTACACTGGACCTCCATCATTACACTGGACCTTTATCATTACACTGGACCTCCATCATTACACTGGACCTCCATCATTACACTGGACCTTTATCATTACACTGGACCTCCATCATTACACTGGACCTCCATCATTACACTGGACCTTTATCATTACACTGGACCTCCATCATTACACTGGACTTCCATCATTACACTGGACCTCCATCATTACACTAGACCTCCATCATTACACTGGACCTTTATCATTACACTGGACCTCCATCATTACACTGGACCTTTATCATTACACTGGACCTCCATCATTACACTGGACCTCCATCATTACACTGGACCTCCATCATTACACTGGACCTCCATCATTACACTGGACCTCCATCATTACACTGGACGTCCATCATTACACTGGACCTCCATCATTACACTGGACCTTTATCATTACACTGGACCTCCATCATTATACTGGACCTCCATCATTACACTGGACCTCCATCATTACACTGGACCTCCATCATTACACTGGACCTCCATCATTACACTGGACCTCCATCATTACACTGGACTTCCATCATTACACTGGACCTCCATCATTATACTGGACCTTTATCATTACACTGGACCTCCATCATTACACTGGACCTTTATCATTACACTGGACCTCCATCATTATACTGGACCTTTATCATTACACTGGACCTCCATCATTACACTGGACTTCCATCATTACACTGGACCTCCATCATTACACTGGACCTCCATCATTACACTGGACCTTTATCATTACACTGGACCTCCATCATTACACTGGACCTCCATCATTACACTGGACCTCCATCATTACACTGGACCTTTATCAATACACTGGACCTCCATCATTACACTGGACCTCCATCATTACACTGGACCTTTATCATTACACTGGACCTCCATCATTACACTGGACCTCCATCATTACACTGGACCTTTATCATTACACTGGACCTTTATCATTACACTGGACCTTTATCATTATACTGGACCTCCATCATTACACTGGACCTTTATCATTATACTGGACCTCCATCATGACACTGGACCTCCATCATTACACTGGACCTCCATCATTACACTGGACCTCCATCATTATACTGGACCTCCATCATTACACTGGACCTCCATCATTGCACTGGACCTCCATCATTACACTGGACCTCCATCATTACATTGGACCTTTATCATTACACTGGACCTCCATCATTACACTGGACCTCCATCATTACACTGGACCTCCATCATTACACTGGACCTCCATCATTACACTGGACCTCCATCATTACACTGGACCTCCATCACTATACTGGACCTCCATCATTACACTGGACCTTTATCATTACACTGGACCTCCATCATTACACTGGACCTTTATCATTACACTGGACCTCCATCATTACACTGGACCTCCATCATTACACTGGACCTTTATCATTATACTGGACCTCCATCATTACACTGGACCTTTATCATTACACTGGACCTTTATCATTATACTGGACCTTTATCATTACACTGGACCTGGATGGAGGGGGGGGGGGGGGGGTGTCAATATAATAGTCCGGTGGCCAGTTGATTAATTGTTCAGCAGCCTTGTGGCTGGGGGGTAGAAGCTGTTAAAGATTCTATTGGTCCTAGACTTGGCGCTCTGGTACCGCTTGCCGCGTGGTAGCAGCGAGAACAGTCTATTACTTGGGTGACTGGAGTCTTTGACAATTTATTGGGCCTTCCTCTGACACCACCTAGAATATAGGTTCTGGATGGCAGGAAGCTTTTGGAATTGAATTGAATTTATTGACCCCAGTGATGTACTGGACCGTACGTACTACCCTCTGTAGCGCCATGCCAAATCTTTTCAGTCTCCTGAGGGGGAAAGGGTGTTGTCATGCCCTCTCCACCACTGGGCCATGATAGATCGTTGATGATGTGGACACCAAGGAACTTGAAACTCTCGACCCGCTCCACTACAGCCCTGTCGATGTTAATGGGGGCCTGTTCAGCCTGCCTTTTCTTGTAGTCCACAATCAGCTCCTCTGTCTTACTCACATTGAGGGAGAGGTTGCTGTCCTGGCACCACACTGCCAGGTCTCTGACCTCCTCCCTATAGGCTGTTGTTGGTGATCAGACCTATCACTGGTGTAAAATACTGTATGTGCATAATGATGAATGGTGTGTGTTTGTGCAAATCCATACGTGGAAGGCCAGGAGCAGAAGTGTGTAAGTGTTTGAGGGTGATGACATGAGCAAGAATAAGATCACAGAGTGTGTGTGTGTGTGTGTGTGTGTGTGTGTGTGTGTGTGTCAGTCAGTCAGTCAGTGTGTGTATATATATGAAGAGATAAGCAAGCGGCCCCTGTGTCTACTGGCGTGTGAGTCTGCGTGCTTGGACTGCTTAGTGGTAAGCTTAAGAAGCAATTATGTTGACAAAAGTTCTATGTTTATTACTAGGGATGCAAAGGGCCGGAAACTTTTCCGACCCAGACATTTTCCATGGGAAGTTAAGCCCGGGAATTTTGCTTAAATTCATCAAAAACATTAAACTTATAACAGTCAACCTTTTTTGTGGGATACACAAGGCAATTCTAGGTCTTGTGGCGTATTTTGGTTAAACTATCTCCAGTTCAATGGAATTGCAACCCTCTGCATGTACAGTGCATTCTTCCATCACATGTACAGCTGATCTCTCAAGATCTTGCACACTAATGAGATCCTATTGTTCCCACTCTACTACACTGTCTGAGCCAAGGACTACATTCTTTCTGGTAAGTTTTGATTACAGCACTGGGTGGGGTGAATATATATATATGACATACATTATTTTTTGTTAACTAGTAAATAGTAGCCTACAGCAAAGTGTGTTTAAATCATTTCTAACTTATTAAACATTTCTGCTAGTTAGTTTTTGCTACCATGTGGGTTTTAGCTGGCTTGAGCCTGCTAACTGAGGAGTGTTAATTCACCTGTTTCCAAACATGTTTCATTTTAAAACATTTATCTTACAAAGGAGTTGTTTAATCTAACTGCTTAAATATTTATCTGTACATGGAATTGTATTTGGGTTTAAAAAAAAATATATATATATATATATATATTCTAATCTGTACAGGAAAATGCCACGGGCACTATCTGATCTGTTGAGATGTTTCACTCCAGCTAATGTAGAAGGAAAAGCTGTGTACATATGCAAATACTGTGCCAAATCATATGTGAAGAATGCAACAAAGATGCAGAATCATCTGGGAAAGAGCATAAAATTCCCTGAGCGCTCACAACAAGCAACCTCTGACAAAAGTCCCTCTACTTCTATTTGAAGTGAAAATGATGAATCAGACACCTTATCGATAGCAACAGCTCATGGTCCAGCCCTCCAACCAGACAGCCCTCCAACCAGACAGCCCTCCAACCAGACAGCCCTCCAACCAGACAACCCTCCAACCAGACAGCCCTCCAACCAGACATGCTTGATCTACTCATTTGCTGGATGCAGAGTTCAACAGAGTTCAAGTGAAGGTCAAGCAAATCATAGAGAAAGCAGACTGTATTGCAATCATCTCTGATGGGTGGTTGAATGTTTGTGGGCAAGGAATAATTAATTACATCATCGCCACCCCTCAACCAGTATTCTACAAGAGCACAGACACGAGGGACAACAGACATTCCGGTCTCTACACTGCAGATGAGCTGAATGCAGTCATCAATGACCTTGGACCAGAGAAGGTATTTCCACTGGTGACAGACAATGCTGCGAACATGTAGGCTGCTTGGTTGAAGTGGAGGAGTCCTACCTTCCCATCACACCCATTGGCTGTGGTACTCATGCATTGAATCTGCTCCTCAAGGACATCATGAAAACAATGGATACACTCTACAACAGAGCCAAGGAAATAGTTAGGTATGTGAAAGGTCATCAGGTTATAGCAGAAATCAACCTCACCAAGCAAAGTGAGAAGAATAAGAGCACCACATTGAAGCTGCCCAGCAACACCCGTTGGGGTGGTGTTGTCATCATGTTTGACAGTCTCCTGGACGGGAACGAGTCTCCAAGAAATGGCCATATCACAGTCTGCCGATATGGACAGCCCCATCAAGAGGATCCTCCTGGGTAATGTATTTTGGGAGAGTGGTAAGCAGCCTGAAACCTATAGCAGTAGCCATTCCACGGATTGAGGGAGACAATGCCATCCTGTCTGATGTTCAGACTCTGCTTACAGATGTAAGAGAAGAAATCCGTACTGCCCTGCCCACTTCACTGTTGCTCCAAGCAGAGGAAACAGCAGTTCTGAAATACATCAAAAAGCATGAAGACTTCTTCCTAAAGCCCATACACACTGCAGCGTACATGTTGGGCCCCAAGTATGCTGGCAAGAGCATCCTGTCTGGAGCAGAGATAAACCAGGGCTATGGTGTCATCACTACAGTGTCTCGCTACCTTGGCCTGGATGAGGGCAAGGTTCTTGGCTGTCTGGCGAAGTACACTTCCAAGCAAGGGCTTTGGGATGGAGAAGCAATATGGCAGCCGTGCCAACATATCTCATCAGCCACCTAGAGGAAGGTACTTTGTGGATCTGAGGCTCTTTCCCCTGTTGCCTCCATCATTCTCCAAATCCCACCAACATCAGCTGTCTCAGAGCGCAACTGGTCCTTGTTTGAGAACACACACACCAAAGCACGCAACAGGCTGACCAATACAATGGTTGAAAAATTGGTGGCCATACGGGCAAATTTGAGGCTTTTTGAGCCTGACAAGTTAACCTCAACAAGGTTGAAAGTGACAGTGAAGATGAGGCCTGAGAGTCTGATGTTCAAGAGGTGGACATTGAGGAGGTCCAGGGAGAAGACATGGAAGCCTGAGAGTCTGATGTTCAAGAGGTGGACATTGAGCAGGTCCAGGGAGAAGACATGGAAGCCTGAGAGTCTGATGTTCAAGAGGTGGACATTGAGGAGGTCCAGGGAGAAGACATGGAAGCCTGAGAGGAAGACAACCAAAGCTTTAGTTTCTAGACTATCATTTTACAGATTATGTTTTTTGGAGATGCGATGGATCATTGGGGATCATTCAATATTCCCTTTATTTTGTTGTTCAGTGAAATCATCCCATGTGAAGAGTCAACTCATTTAATCAAAGTTCAATTCGTAACTAAATAGTTTAAGAAAATATCTATTGGAAGGATTTAATCATTTGTAATTATGTCTCCTTCTGATGAGGTAAAAGGTTTATGTTTATGTTTCCATATGATATGGTAAATAAATCCAATGCAAAAAACATCTACATTTAAATGGTATTAATATTAATTAATATATATTCCTGTTAATTCCCACGAAAAGTTTCCACCTCTGAATATTCCCCAACATGTGCAGCCCTGGTTACTACTTTATATGTAGTTGAGGCACATACCTTATTAAAATTATATTATGTGGATCGAGGGATCGAGAGAGAGAGAGAGAGAGAGAGTGAGAGAGAGAGAAAACACAGAGAGAACACAGAGAGAGAAGGGGGAAAACAGAGAGAGAACACAGAGAGAGAAGGGGGAAAACAGAGAGAGAGAGAGAGAGAGAGAAGGGGGAAAACACAGAGAGAGAAGGGGGAAAACACAGAGAGAGAGAGAGAGAGAGAGAGAGAGAAAACAGAGAGAGACAGGCAGGGTTTTATTTTTATTTACTTTTCTGCTCTTTTGCACACCAGTATTTATACTTGCACATCATCATCTGTACATCTATCACTCCAGTGTTAATTTGCTAAATTGTAATTACTTCGGTACTATGGCCTATTTATTGCCTTACCTACCTGGTTAAATAAAGGTGAAATAAAAATAAGAAAGAGCAACAGAAAGACAGACAGCGAGATAACGACAGGGAGAGAGTTAGAGGGAGACGGAGTGAGAGAGAGTGAGAGAGAGAAATAAAGAACAAGTGAGAGAGACAGAAGGAGAGAGAGAGACAGAGAGAGAGAGAGAACAGAGAGAGAGAGAGAGAGAGAGAGAAAAAACAGAGAGAGAGAGAGAGTAAAGAAGTGGCACAGGGGTTGTCGTAGCATTTCAGCATTAGGGCTATTGGGATTAATATGTGTCCATGTCACGGGGGCTGTGTGGGAGGAGACATGGTTCAATAGACCCTAGAATTATGTAGGAGGAGTATCCCTCTAAGACAGGGTGAGAAGGCGTGGGTGGAAGTGGTTCAGATAGTCAGATTATCGGTCATGGCCCTTTGTCCTACTGCTACTGGAACATCAACTAGAAACCCTCTTCTATCATTGATCTGTGTGTTCATAATGGGATTTCAGTGAGGATAATGCATCAAAGCACTTGAGGTTCTGCATCCTTATTCTCTAGATGTATTTTTTATGAATCTTCCTCTTTTCTGTAATTTCCCATCTTCCACTTTCTCATTCACACTATATTTCTCGCCCCCCACCCCCCCTTGCTTCAATTTCAACGCTCCCACTCTTCACTATCCATGGCTATTTCTCTATTGCTGGTTGTTGTGTCTGCTCTGTCTACCTTGGACCAAATGTGTATGTGGAATGTGCAGTGGGTATAAATTATTGTCTTCCTGTCTCCTCGGACACATTGAGGTAGCGAGACATACAGAATGAGAGGGAGGGAGAGGGAGAGGGAGAGAGAGAGAGAGAGAGAGAGAGAGAGAGAGAGAGAGAGGGGGAGAGAGGCAGGGGATAAGGAGACATACAGAGAGAGAGATAGACACGCAGAGAGAAAGAGAGAGTCTGCACACTAACCAGACCATGCTCCAATGGGACTAGTCCTGCCTGTCTGCCTCACTCTGCCCCTGGGGACTTTGTGGAAGAGGACAGATAGCTGGAAACAGGGAGTTCTTTCTGATGTCATTCAGGCAGAATAGAAAGGTGCCATCAGATGAATGGATGGAAGGATGAAGAGATGAAGAGATGGAGGATTGGAGGGATGAAGAGATGGAGGAATGAAGAGATGTAGAGATGAGAGATGGAGGGTTGGAGAGATGGAGAAATGGATTTCAAATATATCAATAGTTGGAAAGGTGCCCTTTTCAAATATACTGTCTTATCCCAGTCTCCACCATTTGGTGACTGTTAAATCCCTCTGTACTAATCTGTCATGTAAACTCAGCAAAAAAAGAAACGTTCTCTCACTGTGGTGGGGGGGGGGTACTGCAGTGCATCTCCTCCTCGTGGACTGCACCAGATTTGCCAGTTCTTGCTGTGAGATGTTACCCCACTCTTCCAACAAGGCACCTGCAAGTTCCCAGACATGTCTGGGGGGGAATGGCCCTCACCCTCACCCTCCGATCCCAGACGTGCTCAATGGGATTGAGATCCAGGCTCTTCTCTGGCCATGGCAGAACACTGACATTCTTGTCTTGCAGGAAATCACGCACAGAACGAGCAGTATGGCTGGAGGGTCATGTCAGGATGTCTTCCCTGTAACGCACAGCGTTGAGATTGCCTGCAATGACAACAAGCTCAGTCCCATGATGCTGTGACACACTGCCCCAGACCATGACGGACCCTCCACCTCCAAATCGATCCCGCTCCAGAGTACAAGCCTTGGTGTAACGCCCATTCCTTCGACGATAAACGCGAATCCGACCATCACCCCTGGTGAGACAAAACCGCGACTCCTTAGTAAAGAGCACTTTTTGCCAGTCCTGTCTGGTCCAGCGACGGTGGGTTTGTGCCATAGGTGACGTTGTTGCCGGTGATGTCTGGTGAGGACCTGCCTTACAACAGGCCTACAAGCTCTCAGTCCAGCCTCTCTCAGCCTATTACGGACAGTCTGAGCACTGATGGAGGGATTGTGCGTTCCTGGTGTAACCCGGGCAGTTGTTGTTGCCATCCTGTACTTGTCCCGCAGGTGTGATGTTCAGATGTACCGATCCTGTGCAGGTGTTGTTACACGTGGTCTGTCACTGCGAGCACGATCAGCTGTCCATCCTGTCTCAATGTAGTGCTGTCTTAGGCGTCTCACAGTACGGACATTGCAATCTATTGCCCTGGCCACATCTGCAGTCCTCATGTCTCCTTGCAGCATGCCTAAGGCATGTTCACATAGATGAGCAGGGACCCTGGGCATCTTTCCTTCGGTGTTCAGTCAGTAGAAAGGCCTCTTTAGTGTTCTAAGTTTTCATAACTGTGACCTTAATTGTCTACCGTCTGTAAGCTGTTAGTGTCTTAACGACCGTTCCACAGGTGCATGTTCATTAATTGTTTATGGTTCGTTGAACAAGCATGGGGGAACAGTGTTTAAACCCTTTACAATGAAGATCAGTGAAGTTATTTGGATTTTTACGAATTATCTTTGAAAGACAGAGTCCTGAAAAAGGGATGTTTCTTTTTTTGCTGAGTTTATTATCCACCATGTATTACCTGTCATGTACTGTATCTTTTGAAGCTCAGTTTGTAGAGCATGACGTTTGTAATGCCAGAGTAGTGGGTTCGTTTCCCGGGTTCACCCATATATAAAATGCACGCATGACTGAAAGTTGCTTTAGATAAAAGCATCTGCTAAATGGGATATATATATTGTACTGGACTTCCTCTACTCAGGATCAAAGGTGACAGGGGGTCTTCCCATGAGAACAGCTTGGTGACCCTTCAACCAGACATGTTGATCAACATCAGTTTATAACAGTATATTGTCCTGGAGTGTATAATGTACAGTATATTATAAACTGGGTGGTTTGAGCCCTGAATTCTGATTGGCTGAATGCCATGGTATATCAGACCGTAGACCACGGGTATGACAAAATTTGTAGTTTTACTGCTGTAATTACCTTGGTAACCAGTTTATAATAACAATAAGGCACCTCGGGGGTTTGTGGTATATGGCCATTATTCCACGGCTAAGGGCTGTATCCAGGCACTTCACATTGTTTCGAGGGTAAGAACAGCCCTTAGGTATGGTATATTGGCCATATACCACACTTCCTCGGCCCGTATTGCTTAAATATAATATGGTGGTCATACTCTCCTAGGATCCCAGTCACTGATTCCGCTCTGTGTCTCACTCTTAGAGGCCCATCCCGTGCCCTCTAAATCAGTCATAGAGGCCCATTCCGTGCCCTCAGTCTTAGAGGCCCATCCCCTGTCCTCTAACTCACTCTTAGAGGCTCATCCCCTGCTTTCCGATCTCTCAATCTCCTCTCCCTGTGTCACAGTCTTAGAAGCTCATCCCCTGGCCATTCCTGTCCTCTGTCTTGGTCCTACACCGCCAAATCTAATTTCCTGTGGGATCGGCCCCTAATACCACAAGACTGACTAAATACGCTTTCCGAAGAGGCTGTGGTGACGGTTTGGCCCGTAGAGTGTACTAGATGATGTATGTGTGTCATAGATCCACATGTCAGGGTCTCAAAAGGTCAGGTGGTATTGGAATGATGATTGATCAGAGCTGTGGCACAGAGTGTGTGTGTGTGTGTGTGTGTTTGTGTTAGAGGTTGTGTGTGTGTGTGTGTTAGAGATTGTGTGTGTGTGTGTGTGTGTGTGTGTTAGAGGTTGTGTGTGTGTTAGAGGTTATATATGTGTGTGTGTGTGTTTGTGTTAGAGGTTGTGTGTGTGTGTGTGTTAGAGATTGTGTGTGTGTGTGTGTGTGTGTGTGTGTGTGTGTGTGTGTGTGTGTGTGTGTGTTAGAGGTTGTGTGTGTGTGTTAGAGGTTATATGTGTGTGTGTGTTAGAGATTGTGTGTGTGTGTGTGTGTGTGTTAGAGGTTATATGTGTGTGTGTGTGTGTGTGTGTGTGTGTGTGTGTGTTTATGTGCACGTTTGAGGGTGCGTGTGTGTTAGAGGTTGTGTGTGTGTGTGTATATGTATATCTGCACGTTTGAGGGTGCGTGTGTGTTAGAGGTTGTGTGTGTGTGTGTGTATGTGTGTTAGAGGTTTTGTGAGTGAGAGGGTTTTTTATCTCCAAGCTCCCGGCCTATATCTCTAATCATGGCACACACATCAATAGACAGGCATGCAGGTGAGCCACATTACAGCTCAGAGATGAATAATGGATGGATATGACATTATTAAAACACTTGGGTTATTCATCCAAAGCTGTACGTCGAGGCAGGCAGAGAGCAGTAGAGAACACCAAACATCTAGCCAGGTCTCAGCAGAGGAAAAAGGGTTAACAGAGAGGTAGAGAGGAGACAGGGGAGGTAGAGAGGAGACAGGGGAGGTAGAGAGGAGACAGGGGAGGTAGAGAGGAGACAGGGGAGGTAGACGGTTAACAGAGGTAGAGAGGAGACAGGGGAGGTAGAGAGGAGACAGGGGAGGTAGAGAGGAGACAGGGGAGGTAGAGGGTTAACATAGAGGTAGAGGGGAGACAGGGGAGGTAGAGGGTTAACACAGAGGTAGAGAGGAGACGGGAGGCAGAGGGTTAACACAGAGGTAGAGATGAGACAGGGGAGGTAGAGGGTTAACAGAGGTAGAGAAGAGACAGGGGAGGTAGAGGGTTAACAGAGGTAGAGAGGAGACAGGGGAGGTAGAGAGGAGACAGGGGAGGTAGAGAGGAGACAGGGGAGGTAGAGAGGAGACAGGGGAGGTAGAGGGTTAACAGAGGTAGAGAGGAGACAGGGGAGGTAGAGAGGAGACAGGGGAGGTAGAGAGGAGACAGGGGAGGTAGAGGGTTAACAGAGGTAGAGATGAGACAGGGGAGGTAAAGGGTTAACAGGGGAGGTAGAGGGTTAACAGGGGAGGTAGAGGGTTAACACAGAGGTAGAGATGAGACAGGGGAGGTAGAGGGTTAACAGAGGTAGAGAGGAGACAGGGGAGGTAGAGAGGAGACAGGGGAGGTAGAGGGTTAACAGAGGTAGAGATGAGACAGGGGAGGTAAAGGGTTAACAGGGGAGGTAGAGGGTTAACACAGAGGTAGAGATGAGACAGGGGAGGTAGAGGGTTAACAGAGGTAGAGAGGAGACAGGGGAGGTAGAGAGGAGACAGGGGAGGTAGAGGGTTAACAGAGGTAGAGATGAGACAGGGGAGGTAAAGGGTTAACAGGGGAGGTAGAGGGTTAACACAGAGGTAGAGATGAGACAGGGGAGGTAGAGGGTTAACAGAGGTAGAGAGGAGACAGGGGAGGTAGAGAGGAGACAGGGGAGGTAGAGGGTTAACAGAGGTAGAGAGGAGACAGGGGAGGTAGAGGGTTAACACAGAGGTAGAGAGGAGACAGGGGAGGTAGAGGGTTAACAGAGGTAGAGAGGAGACAGGGGAGGTAGAGGGTTAACAGAGGTAGAGAGGAGACAGGGGAGGTAGAGGGTTAACAGAGGTAGAGAGGAGACAGGGGAGGTAGAGGGTTAATACAGACACAGATGGACACACACACACACACACACACACACACACACAGCTGTACATTTTCATCATTTATTTAGTGCAATGAAACAAAGAGCCCCCAATTATGTATGGGAAGCCATTATGACCCTAGGCCACTACTATTGATAATCATTATCCACACTGTAAACATGTCCACAGGAGAACGGCTCATAATAACGTTCGGAACGGAGCGGATGGAATGGCATCAATGACCTGGAAACCATGTGTTTGATGTATTTGATACCGTTCCACTGATGCCGCTCCAGTCATTACCACGAGCCCGTTTCTCCTCAATAAAGGTCCCATTAACCTCCTGTGATGTACGCAATATCCCTGAATAATTTAACTGAGCTGCATCAAACCTACACACATAAATAACCAGCGTACACACCATCTCCACTGCCGACCCTTTCATGTTCTTTTCTGATACGAGACACTAATAGGCTCATATAAAATGTCTCTGATGTTGGAATAATTACAAAAACCCAGTCTAAAGCACAGAATGCCTGTGATGGTTTCAAAGAGACTAACAGGTGTGTGTGTGTGTGTGTTCGCTCCAACCCCTCAGGTAAAGGGGACCTGATCGGCAGTGACTCCCTGACCAAGAAGCAGGTGATTAAGACGAACGCCAACGTGAAGGCTCTGACCTACTGTGACCTGCAGTACATCAGTCTGAAGGGACTGAGGGAGGTTCTCCGGCTCTACCCAGAGTACGCCCAGAAGTTCATCTCTGAGATACAACATGATTTGACCTATAACCTCAGAGAGGGTCACGGAGCTGACGTGAGTCGAACTGCAACGCAGGCATGCATACGCTACTAAACACACACATGCAGTAAAGAAAAACACACACACACACACACACACACACACACATGCAGTAAAAACATGCACACACAGACACACACACGTGTACACAGACACACACTAGTACATTGTTAATTGTAATATTTCCCTCAATAAAAAGACAACAGTCATTACATTCATTCTTACACCAGCCTGCCTACAGCTCTACAGCTTACAGCTCTACAGCTCTACCTGGTTTGTTTGATCAATAGAGCGAGGAGGGACGGGTTCGTCTGTGTGTGTGCCTGCGTGCACACTTGTGTGTCTCTCTGTGTGAGAGTGGTGAGACCAGTAACAAAATGGAGTCCCTCTCATATCTGTGTGAGAGTGGTGAGACCAGTAACAAAATGGAGTCCCTCTCTTGTCTCTGTTATCTCCTAGTGCTGCAGTATAAAGCTCTGAAGGGCTTGGTTCTGATCTAGCCTGAGGGTACATTCACCTTCAGAGGGCACATCATGCACTGTATACATAAACACTGCTCACCCTAGCTCGGGCTCTCGCTTCTTAAAAACACATCCACCCTTCCGTACACACACACTTGGCTGGCTGTATGCAGCGGAGTCAAACTCAACGAGACAGGAATAGCAGCGTGCAGCGTTTTGGAGTGTGTGCTGGAGCTAAAAATAGCACGGGGGAAGGCAGGGGCTCTCCCTGACTGGCTGTGTCCCCACAGCTCCTGCTAAATTTGGATGCTGCCTGATAAAAATAGCCCAGACAGCAAGGAGGAGAGAGGGAGGATGGGGAAGAGGAGGATAGGGAAGGACGCGCTCCTGCCCCGACTCCGCTCATATCACTCCTCCCTTCACAGTAACATGTTTATTTCAAGCTCCCACTTTCTAATGTCTAATCTAACCTCAGAGCCCCAGAGGAAAGTAGGGGCTGCTTCACTGTGCAGGTGTGTGTGTGTGTGTGTGTGCCTGTGTGTGCGTGTGCGTGTGTGTGTGTGTGTGTGTGTGTGTGTGTGAACATGTGCCTGTGTGTGTGTGTGTGTGAACATGTGCCTGTGTGTGTGTGTGTGTGAACATGTGCCTGTGCGTGTGTGTGTGCACGTGCATGAGATTACATACATACAGTACCAGTCAAAAGTTTGGACACATCTAGTCATTCCAGGGTTTTTATTTATTTTTACTATTTTTTACATTGTAGAATAATAGTGAAGACATCAAATCTATGAAATAACACAAATAGAATCATATAGTAACCAAAATATATTTTATATTTGAGATTCTTCACCCTTTGCCTTGATGACAGCTTTGCACACTCTTGGCATTCTCTCAACCAGCTTCATGAGTTGGTCACCTGGAATGCATTTCAATTAACAGGTGTGCCTTGTTAAAAGTACATTTGTGGAATCTCTTTCCTTCTTAATGCGTTTGAGCCAATCAGTTCTGTTGTGACAAGGTAGGGGTCGTATTCAGAAGACAGCCCTATTTGGTAAAATACCATATTATGGCAAGAACAGCTCAAATAAGCAAAAATAAACGACAGTCCATCATTACTTTAAGACATGAATGTCAGTCAATATGAAACATTTCAAAACTTTGAAAGTTTCTTCAAGTGCAGTTGCAAAAAGCATCCAGCGCTATGATGAAACTGGCTCTCATGAGGACAGCCACAGGAAAGGAAGACCCAGAGTTACCTCTGCTGCAGAGGATAAGTTTAAGTAACAGACACATCTCAACATCAACTGTTCAGAGGAGACTGTGTGAATCAGTCCTTTTTATTTTTATTTCACCTTTATTTAACCAGGTAGGCTAGTTGAGAACACCTTTATTTAACCAGGTAGGCCAGTTGAGAACACCTTTATTTACCCAGGTAGGCCAGTTGAGAACACCTTTATTTAACCAGGTAGGCTAGTTGAGAACACCTTTATTTAACCAGGTAGGCCAGTTGAGAACACCTTTATTTAACCAGGTAGGCTAGTTGAGAACACCTTTATTTAACCAGGTAGGCCAGTTGAGGACAAGTTCTCATTTACAACTGAGACCTGGCCAAGATAAAGCAAAGCAGTGCAACAAAAACAACAACACAGAGTTACACTTGTGAGATAAAAAAATGTATGGTCGAATTGCTGCAAAGAAACCACTACTAAAGGACACCAATAAGAAGAGACTTGCTTTGGCCAATAAACACGAGCAATGGACATTAGACAGGTGGAAATCTGTCATTTGGTATGATGAGTCTAAATTTGAGATTTTTGGCTCCAACCGCCGTGTCTTTGTGAGATGCAGAGTAGGTGAACGGATTATCTCTGCATGTGTGGTTCCCACCGTGAAGCATGGAGGAGGTGGTGTGATGGTGCTTTGCTCGTGACAGTCAGTGATTTATTTATAATTAAAGGCACACTTAACCAGCATGGCTACCACATCATTCTGCAGCGATATGCCATCCCATCGGGCTTGCGCTTAGTGGGACTATCATTTGTTTTTCAACAGGACAATGACGCAAACACACCTCCAGGCTGTATAAGGGCTATTTGACCAAGAAAGAGAGAGATGGAGTGCTGCATCAGATAACCTGGCCTTCACAATCACCCGACCTCAACCCAATTGAGTTGGTTTGGGATGAGTTGGACCGCAGAGTGAACGAAAAGCAGCCAACAAGTACTCAGCATATGTGGGAACTCATTCAAGACTGTTGGAAAAGCATTCCAGGTGAAGCATGTTGAGAGAATGCCAAGAGTGTTCAAAACTGTCATCAAGGCAAAGGGTGGTAACTTTGAAGAATCTCAAATAAAAAATACATTTTACATGTTCAATACATGTTCAACAATATTTTTGTTACTACATGATTCCATATGTGTTATTTCATAGTTTAAAATTAAGAAAAACCCTTGATTGAGTAGGTTTGTCCAAACTTTTGAATTGTACTGTACATGTGTTTGTTTATGTCTCAGAACATTAATAATTCAGCCAGGGGTGTGGACTGTTGTCCAAATGTGCTTCTTAGATAAAATCAAATCAAATGTATTTATATAGCCCTTCTTACATCAGCTGATATCTCAAAGTGCTGTACAGAAACCCAGCCTAAAACCCCAAACAGCAAGCAATGCAGGTGTAGAAGCACGGTGGCTTGGAAAAACTCCCTAGAAAGGCCAAAACCTAGGAAGAAACCTAGAGAGGAACCAGGCTATGTGGGGTGGCCAGTCCTCTTCTGGCTGTGCCGGCTGGAGATTATAACAGAACATGCCCAAGATGTTCAAATGTTCATAAATGACCAGCATGGTCAAATAATAATAATCACAGTAGTTGTGGAGGGTGCAGCAAGTCAGCACCTCAGGAGTAAATAGATGCAGATTTGACTGTGTATTATGTATTTAAAACCCAGCACAGGGAGTGGAGAACAGAACAGAAAGCCAAGACAAGACAAACCAGAAACAACAACAGCCTTCAGTGACGCCCTTCTTATTCTCATCAAACAATTACTGCAGAAACACCACCTCACAGTCTGAACACTGATAGTCTACCAGAATACGATGTGCACTTTGCCCCTGTTTAGATTAGGGGGTAGTGCTGGAGGGAGGAGGGAAAATAGCTTATTTTTTTATAACAGCAATAAATTTTTCCCTCCCCACTGTCTCTGCCGATTCACTTACTTCTGACTGACAGTCTCATGACACAGGAGCTGGAGGGAACACTAACACAATGTTCTGGGTCTCATGACACAGGAGCTGCAGGGAACACTAACACAATGTTCTGGGTCTCATGACACAGGAGCTGCAGGGAACACTAACACAATGTTCTGAGAACACCCGTCAGCCCTGTTCACACTGTAGTGCACGTGTAGACACACCAACACACACACACACACACACACACACACACACACACACACGTTTGCTTCCACTTCAGCATGCTTTGCAGCCATGGACGTATAGATTACACCCCCGCACAGTGAGGCAGCCCCTGCTTGCCTCTTGGGCTCTGAGCTAATATTAGGAAGTGGGAACTAAACATAGACATGCTACTGTGAAGGGAGGAGACAGACTGATGAGGAGAGCGGGGGAGGATAGGAGGGGGGAAAAGAGTGCTGATCAGAGAGAGAGGGAGAAAAGAGAGAGAGAGGGAGAAGAGAGAGAGAGGGAGAAAAGAGAGAGACGTGTACATGTCCTCAGTGAAAACAATGTACTGAGCAAATGTCAAATTGGCTGTTTACCAAATTACCGTACTACAGACCACAACTTCACCCTTCACCCTAAATGACAAACAAACAAACCAAAACAAAGGCAAAGTCTTCTCATGCATTGTTGACTTCAAAAACGCTTTTGACTCAATTTGGCATGAGGGTCTGCTATACAAACTGATGGAAAGTGGTGTTGGGGGTAAAACATACGACATTATAAAATCCATGTACACAAACAACAAGTGTGCGTTTAAAATTGGCAAAAAACACACATCTTTTTCCACAGGGCCGTGGGGTGAGACAGGGATGCAGCTTAAACCCCACCCTCTTCTACATATCAACAAATTGGCAAGGGCACTAGAACAGTCTGCCTCACCCTACTAGAATCTGAAGTCAAATGTCTCTGATGATCTGGTGCTTCTGTCCCCAACCAAGGAGGGCATACAACAGCACCTAGATCTTCTGCACAGACCTGGGCCCTGACAGTAAATCTCAGTAAGACCAAAATAATGGTGTTCCAAAAAAGGTTCAGTTGACAGGACCACAAATACAAATTCCATCTAGACACTGGTGCCCTAGAGCACACAAAAAAACGATACATACCTTGGCCTAAACATCAGTGCCACAGGTAACTTCCACAAAGCTGTAAACAATCTGAGATACAAGACAAGAATGGCATTCTATGCCATCAAAAGGAACATAAAATTCAACATACCAATTAGGATCTGGATAAAAATACTTGAAACGGTTATAGACCGTTTATGGTTGTGAGGTCTGGGGTCCGCTCACCAACCAATAATTCACTAAATGGAACAAACACCAAATTGAGAGACTGCATGCAAAATTCGGCAAAAATATCCTCTGTGTACAACGTAAAACACCAAATAATGCATGCAGAGCAGAATTAGGCCGATAACCGCTAATTATCAAGATCCAGAAAAGAGCCGTTAAATTCTACAACCACCTAAAAGGAAGCGATTCCCAAACCTTCCATAACAAAGCCATCACCTACAGAGAGATGAACCTGGGGCTCTCTTCACAAACACAAACCCCACTGAGCCCCTGGACAGCAACACAATCATGAGAAAGATAATTCTTCCAATGTGTCAAATAATTAACAAAGAAAACCAGAACAAACTAGAATGCTATTTGGCCCTAAACAGAGAGTACACAGTGGCAGAATACCTGACCACTGTGACTGACCCACAATTAAGGAAAGCTTTGACTATGTACAGACTCAGTGAGCATACAGCGGCCTATGTGCGCACTGCCCACAAAATGAGGTGGAAACTGAGCTGCACTTTCTAACCTCCTGCCCAATGTATGACCATATTAGAGACACATATTTCCCTCAGATTACACAGATCCACAAAGAATTTGAAAACAAACCTGATTTTGATAAATTCCCATATCTACTGGGTGAAATTCCACAGTCTGCCATCACAGCAGCAAGATGTGTGACCTGTTGCCACAAGAAAAGTGCAACCAGTGAAAAACAAACACCATTGTAAATACAACCCATATTTATGTTTATTTATTTTCCCTTCTGTACTTTTAAGTAATTTGCAAATGTCTCTATTATTTTGGAACTTGTGTGAGTGTAATATTTACTGTTTATTTCACTTTTGTTTATCCATTTCACTTGCTTTGGCAATGTAAACATGTTTCCTATGCCAATAAAGCTCCTTGAATTGAATTGAGAGAGAATAAAGCCCCTTGATTTGAATTGAGAGAGAATAAAGCCCCTTGAATTGAATTGAGAGAGAATAAAGCCCCTTGATTTGAATTGAGAGAGAATAAAGCCCCTTGAATTCAATTGAGAGAGAATAAAGCCCCTTGAATTCAATTGAGAGAGAATAAAGCCCCTTGAATTCAATTGAGAGAGAATAAAGCCCCTTGAATTGAATTGAGAGAGAATAAAGCCCCTTGATTTGAATTGAGAGAGAATAAAGCCCCTTGAATTCAATTGAGAGAGAATAAAGCCCCTTGAATTCAATTGAGAGAGAATAAAGCCCCTTGAATTCAATTGAGAGAGAATAAAGCCCCTTGAATTCAATTGAGAGAGAATAAAGCCCCTTGAATTCAATTGAGAGAGAATAAAGCCCCTTGAATTCAATTGAGAGAGAATAAAGCCCCTTGAATTCAATTGAGAGAGAATAAAGCCCCTTGAATTGAATTGAGAGAGAATAAAGCCCCTTGAATTCAATTGAGAGAGAATAAAGCCCCTTGAATTCAATTGAGAGAGAATAAAGCCCCTTGAATTGAATTGAGAGAGAATAAAGCCCCTTGAATTCAATTGAGAGAGAATAAAGCCCCTTGAATTCAATTGAGAGAGAATAAAGCCCCTTGAATTCAATTGAGAGAGAATAAAGCCCCTTGAATTGAATTGAGAGAGAATAAAGCCCCTTGATTTGAATTGAGAGAGAATAAAGCCCCTTGAATTGAATTGAGAGAGAATAAAGCCCCTTGATTTGAATTGAGAGAGAATAAAGCCCCTTGAATTCAATTGAGAGAGAATAAAGCCCCTTGAATTCAATTGAGAGAGAATAAAGCCCCTTGAATTCAATTGAGAGAGAATAAAGCCCCTTGAATTCAATTGAGAGAGAATAAAGCCCCTTGAATTCAATTGAGAGAGAATAAAGCCCCTTGAATTGAATTGAGAGAGAATAAAGCCCCTTGAATTGAATTGAGAGAGAATAAAGCCCCTTGAATTGAATTGAGAGAGAATAAAGCCCCTTGAATTGAATTGAGAGAGAATAAAGCCCCTTGAATTCAATTGAGAGAGAATAAAGCCCCTTGAATTGAATTGAGAGAGACAGCGTGAGAGAGAGAGAAGTAGCCAGTTCAGGACTTTGATGAGGAATGTGGTAAGATAACTGCACTGTATTGATTTATGTTGTAATTGATTTGTAATTTTATCAGTCGCTTTTGAATTTAATTTGTTGTAATGTGAAATTGTAAATGGTTTGTGTCATGTTGATCAATGGGTTTCCCCTGGTTAAATAAAGGTTAAATTAATAAAACAATAAGAGTCTTTGATCAAAGTGAAAGCAGAGAGAAGAGTAGAAAACAGAGAAGAGAGAGAAAGGGGTCTGGGCTTGTCCACATGGTGAAATATCACACCCATTCATTATCTAATTTACTGAAGAGGCCTATGGACATGTGTTATGGTTTCATTATCTCATTTACTGAAGAGGCCTATGGACAGGTGTTATGGTTTCATTATCTCATTTACTGAAGAGGCCTATGGACAGGTGTTATGGATTCAGGTACAAACTCACTGTTTAGATAGTGGATGAGATATACCTTCACACACACACACGACTGGCACCACCTGGCATCTGTAAGGTCAGAACAATTAAACACAGCCTCTCCCTCCTTCCCCTCCCCCCTTTAGTAATGTGTTGTATCAGGTGTTCCCTGTGGTCTAAGACCAGTAGATTTAGCTTGTCCTTTCAACACAACGCCTTCTCATGTAATCTCATAGCCCACTAATTCCTGCTTTGTTTGGCTCATCGGCTTTTAGAAGTCATGTTTGTCTCTGAGGACATTGTTGTATTATTCATTTGACGTTGGGTGAGAGGGGTGGGGGGGGGGGCTGGGTGAGAGGGGTAGGGGAGGGCTGGGTGAGAAGGGTAGAGGAGGGCTGGGTGAGAGGGGTAGGGGATGGCTGGGTGAGAGGGTTAGGGGAGGGCAGGGTGAGAGGGGTAGAGGGGATTGGTGAGAGGGGAGGGCTGGGTGACAGGGGTAGGGGAGGGCTGGGTGAGAGGGGTAGGGGAGGGCAGGGTGAGAGGGTTAGGGGAGGGCTGGGTGAGAGGGTTAGGGGAGGGCAGGGTGAGAGGGGTAGGGGAGGGCTGGGTGAGAGGGGACGGCTGGGTGACAGGGGTAGGGGAGGGCTGGGTGAGAGGGTTAGGGGAGGGCTGGGTGAGAGGGTTAGGCGAGGGCAGGGTGAGAGGGGTAGGGGAGGGCTGGGTGACAGGGGTAGGGGAGGGCAGGGTGAGAGGGGTAGGGGAGGGCAGGGTGAGAGGGTTAGGGGAGGGCAGGGTGAGAGGGTTAGGGGAGGGCTGGGTGAGAGGGTTAGGGGAGGGCAGGGTGAGAGGGGTAGGGGAGGGCTGGGTGAGAGGGGACAGCTGGGTGACAGGGGTAGGGGAGGGCTGGGTGAGAGGGGTAGGGGAGGGCAGGATGAGAGGGTTAGGGGAGGGCTGGGTGAGAGGGGAGGGGAGGGCTGGGTGACAGGGGTAGGGGAGGGCTGGGTGAGAGGGGTAGGGGAGGGCAGGGTGAGAGGGTTAGGGGAGGGCAGGGTGAGAGGGGTAGGGGGGCTGGGTGAGAGGGGTAGGGGAGGGCTGGGTGAGAGCGGTAGGGGAGGGCTGGGTGAGAGGGGTAGGGGAGGGCTGGGTGAGAGGGGTAGGGGAGGGCTGGGTGAGAGGGGTAGGGGAGGGCTGGGTGACAGGGGTAGGGGAGGGCTGGGTGAGAGGGGTAGGGGGGGCTGAGTGAGAGGGGTAGGGGAGGGCAGGGTGAGAGGGGTAGGGGAGGGCTGGGTGAGGGGGTAGGGTAGGGCTGGGTGAGAGGGGTAGGGGAGGGCTGGGTGACAGGGGTAGGGGAGGGCTGGGTGACAGGGGTAGGGGAGGGCAGGGTGAGAGGGGTAGGGGCAGGGATGGATGAGAGGGGTGGGGGCAGGGATGTATGAGAGGGGTGGGGGCAGGGATGGATGAGAGGGGTAGGGGCAGGGATGGATGAGAGGGGTAGGGGCAGGGATGGATGAGAGGGGTAGGGGCAGGGATGGATGAGAGGGGTGGGGGCAGGGATGAATGGAAGTGTGTGTGTGAGGAATGGATATCAAACTCATAGAGAGAAGCTGGGACTAGATGGTACAAGTCTACCTCCCACTGGTAGTGTGGTGTTACTGCACCTACTCTAGGCTACTGTGGTCTTCTTGTGTTGTGGATCATTATCATTCCCCACTCAACCTTGCCTCTAGCCTGGTCTGAAAAAAACGCATCTAGCCCCTTCCCCTTTTCCTAAAGCCTATTCCTAAAGCCTAACTCTGGAGAAAAAGCTGAAGGAATTAGATATGATATAGTTTATCTGATGCTTTTGTATAGTTGAATGTACCTTTATCACGTCTCTCTCTCCCCTCCCTCCCTCTTGGTTGCTCTCCCCCTCCCATTCCCTCACTCTCTCTCTCTCTCCCCTCCCTCCCTCTTGGTTGCTCTCCCCCTCCCATTCCCTCACTCTCTCTTGCTCTCTCTCTCTCTCCCCATTTATCTCTCCACAGGTGGACTGGGAGAGTAATGGAAGTTTGGTGAAGAAGCTGTCTTCCATTAAGGAAGATGAGGAGGGTGATGAAGAGCAGAGCTCTGTGTCGCGTGCCCCTCGTTCCCCTCGACGTCTGACCAGGGTTCTCAACTCGCCCCTGCGTTCGCCCCTGCTGCACCCTCGACCCTTCCGCCCCCCCTCAGAACACACCCGCCCCCCCACTCTGCAGATACCTGTGGTCAGCTTCAGCAGTGCGCCACTGGAGCTCAGTCCAAGGTAGGGAAATCACAGACTCAGTCATTCTACACACACACACACACAGACACACACAAATCACGCATGCACGCACACAAAGTTTTTCAACCAATGGGTCGTTCCACATAAATATACATTTTTCACCAATATTGAATTTTAAAATCCTGTTATATTAAATGAAGTGCCCTTTAATATAGACCACATGGAGAATACAATCAAATCAGATTTGTTTTGTTTTATGAATGAAGGCTTGCTAAAGTGCTAAAATTCTGCATTTTGTCATGTCCCTCCGTCAACCCTGTTTCACTTCTAGGACGATTTCAACCCACTTAATCCAAAAATATCTCCAACATCATTGTAAAGTCCTAGTTAGTCTGTTGCTTTGACAAAGTCAAAGTCTGAAGATGATTTATTTCATGTGATTAATGTCTGTCCCTCATGTTAAGGTCAACCCTGTTACATGAACTGAACTCGGTTTAATATGGTGAAACCATTCCTTTTTTTTCTCAAAATAAAAATGGAACATCTAATAGTCAAATCATAGTGTAAAAGCAGGTGAGCTGGTTCTACTTTTTTTGTAAAATTTCTGGTGTTTTGTGGAAAACTGAGCGCGACGGAGTGTAACAAGTCAACGCCATTACTCATAAATAGACAGGCTAGAAATGTTTTAGCAATTACATTTTTGGGGTGAAGCTTGCAGTCAATTTACACTCCCTGTTCCACATAACAAGCTTATATTCCCTCTGTATCAAGAGGATTTATGGCTGATTTAAGATTAAATCGTCAACCATGTTACAGTCAACCCTGATACGGTCAACCCTGCACTTAATATAGTATTGTTTTTATTTAACATCTCGAGATGGGAAATGTAGTTTTTTAGGAAGTTGAAAATGTGTTCTTTATGATAGAATGTTAAAATGAGGTGAAATCAAGTTTTTGTTGTTGTTGCGAGTTACACTCAAAAGGCACTGAATTGGTGGAACGGGTAGAGTAGAGAGGAGGAGAAAAGGAAATGGGAGAGAAAAAGGGCTGAGGAAGCAGGGCTTGAATTGATGGAGCTCAACTTCCTCCACAACAATGTTGGTGTGTTTATTCATCTTTATTCCCCTCTTTCTTTCTCTCTCTCTCTCTCTCTCTCTCTCTCTCTCTCTCTAGGTTTGTGGATGGTATTGAGACAGAGAGCAGTGTGAACTCCTCCCAGAAGTTTGAGTTTAGCTCCAGGCTGGTACACAGTGGTAAACCATCCCCAGGACTAGGTAATACAACGTTGTGCAGTGATTCCTATGTTGTTGATGTAAAGAATATTTGTTGGTCCGTGATGTGTGATGAGGAGCAACCTGACGCTGCACTTGACACATTTATCCCAGTTACTAATAAGCACGCAACCATTAAGAAAATGAGTGAAGAGGAATTGAAAAACGGTGTGGTTGAGAGGGATGAGGCAAAATAAATGGCAAAACATACTGCAAGTTGAGAAATCATGTGACTAAACTGAATCAAAAGAAGAAGAAACTACACTATGAAACAAAGACAAATGACATAAGGAATGATAGTAAAACTCTTTGGAGCACCTTAAATGAAATGTTGGGCAAAAAGGAAAACTCTGCTCCATTATTCATTGAATCAGATGCCTCATTCATCACAAACCCCACTGATATTGACAACTACTTTATTGATTTTTTTCATTGGCAAGATTAGCAAACTTAGGCATGACATGCCAGCAACAAACGCTGACACTACACATTCACGTATATCTGACCAAATTAAGAAAGACAAGCATTGTAATTTTGAATTCCGTAAAGTAAGTGTGGAAGAGGTGAAAAAAATGGTTGTCTATCAACAATGACAAGCCTACTAGAAAGTGTGTGCCCTCGGGCCTGGAGGGAGCAAAAGTTATTCCCCTACCTAAGGATAGTAAAGCCCTCTTTACTGGCTCAAATAGCCGACCAGTCAGCCTGTTACTAACCCTTTGTAAACTTTTGGAAAAAAATTGTATTTGACCAGATACAATGCTATTTTACATTAAACAAATTGACAACAAACTTTCAGCATGCTTATAGGGAAGGACATTCAACAAGTACATCACTTACACAAATGATTGAGGGGACTGTTTTGTTAGACTTTGGTGCGGCTTTTGACATTTGCGATCATAGTCGGTTGCTGGAAAAAACTTTTGTTATGGCTTTACACCCCCTGCTATATTGTGGATATAGAGTTACCTGTCTAACAAAACATAGGGTGTTCTTCAATGGAAGCCTCTTCAACAAAATCCAGGTAGAATCAGGAATTCCCCAGGGCAGCTGTCTAGGCCCCTTACTTTTTTCAATCTTTACTAACGACATGCCACTTGCTTTGAGCATAGCCAGTGTGTCTATGTACAGTTGAAGTCAGAAGTTTACATACACTTAGGTTGACGTCATTAAAACTCGTTTTTCAACCACTCACAAAATTCTTGTTAACAAACTATGGTTTTGGCAAGTCATTTAGGACATCTACTTTGTGCATGACGCAAGTCATTTTTCCAACAATTGTTTACAGACAGATTATTTCACTTATAATTCACTGTATCATAATTCCAGTGGGTCAGAAGTTTACATACACTAAGTTGACAGTGCCTTTAAACAGCTTGGAAAATTCCAGAAAATGTTGTTGTGGCTTTAGAAGCTTCTGATTGACATCATTTGAGTCAATTGCAGGTGTACCTGTGGATGTATTTCAAGGCCTACCTTCAAACTCAGTGCCTCTTTGCTTGACATCATGGGTAAATCAAAAGAAATCGGCCAAGACTTCAGAAAAACAATTGTAGACCTCCACATGTCTGGTTCATCCTTGTGATACATTTCCAAACGCCTGAAGGTACCACGTTCATTTGTATAAACAATAGTACGCAAGTATAAACACCATGGCACCATGCAGCCATCACACCGCTCAGGAAGGAGACTCATTCTGTCTCCTAGAGATGAACGTACTTTGGTGCGAAAAGTGCAAATCAATCTCAGAACAACAGCAAAGGACCTTGTGAAGATGCTGGAGGAAACAGGTACAAAGTATCTATATCCACAGTAAAACGAGTCCTAAATCGACATTACCTGAAAGGCCACTCAGCAAGGAAGAAGCCACTGCTCCCAAACCGCCATAAAAAAAGCCAGACTATGGTTTGCAACTGCACATGGGGACAAAGATCATACTTTTTGGAGAAATGTCCTCTGGTCTGATGAAACAAAAATAGAACTGTTTGACCATAATGACCATCGTTATGTTTGGAGGAAAAAGGGGGAGGCTTGCAAGCCGAAGAACACCATCCCAACCGTGAAGCATGGGGGTGGCGGCATCATGTCGTGGGGGTGCTTTGCTGCAGGAGGGACTGGTGCACTTCACAAAATAAATGACATCATGAGGCAGGAAAATGATGTGGATATATTGAAGCAACATCTCAAGACATCAGTCAGGAAGTTAAAGCTTGGTCGCAAATGGGTCTTCCAAATGGACAATGACCCCAAGCATACTTCCAAAGTTGTGGCAAAATGGCTTAAGGACAACAAAGTCAAGGTATTGGAGTGGCCATCACAAAGCCCTGACCTCAATCCTATAGAAAATTTGTGGGCAGAACTGAAAAAGATTGTGCGAGCAAGGAGGCCTACAAACCTGACTCAGTTACACCAGCTCTGTCAGGAGGAATGGGCCAAAATTCACCCAACTTATTGTGGGCAGCTTGTGGAAGGCTACCTGAAACGTTTGACCCAAGTTAAACAAAATAAAGGCAATGCTACCAAATACTAATTGCGTGTATGTAAACTTCTGACCCACTGGGAATGTGATGAAAGAAATAAAATCTGACATTTCACATTCTTAAAATAAAGTGGCGATCCTAACTGACCTAAGACAGGGTAATTTTTACCTGGATTAAATGCCAGGAATTGTGAAAAACTGAGTTTAAATGTCTTTGGCTAAGGTGTATGTAAACTTCCAACGTCAACTGTATGCGGATGACTCAACACTATACACGTCAGCTACCACAGCGACTGAAATGACTCAACACTATACACGTCAGCTACCACAGCGACTGAAATGACTCAACACTATACACGTCAGCTACCACAGCGACTGAAATGACTCAACACTATACACGTCAGCTACCACAGCGACTGAAATGACTCAACACTATACACGTCAGCTACCACAGCGACTGAAATGACTCAACACTATACACGTCAGCTACCACAGCGACTGAAATGACTCAACACTATACACGTCAGCTACCACAGCGACTGAAATGACTCAACACTATACACGTCAGCTACCACAGCGACTGAAATGACTCAACACTATACACGTCAGCTACCACAGCGACTGAAATGACTGCAACACTATACACGTCAGCTACCACAGCGACTGAAATGACTCAACACTATACACGTCAGTTACCACAGCGACTGAAATGACTCAACACTATACACGTCAGCTACCACAGCGACTGAAATGACTGCAACACTATACACGTCAGCTACCACAGCGACTGAAATGACTCAACACTATACACGTCAGCTACCACAGCGACTGAAATGACTCAACACTATACACGTCAGCTACCACAGCGACTGAAATGACTCAACACTATACACGTCAGCTACCACAGCGACTGAAATGACTCAACACTATACACGTCAGCTACCACAGCGACTGAAATGACTGCAACACTTAGAGCTGCAGTCAGTTTCAGAACGGGTGGCAAGGAATAAGTTAGTCCTAAATATTTCAAAAACTAAAAGCATTGTATTTGGGACAAATCATTCACTAAACCCTAAACCTCAACTAAATCTTGAAATGAGTAATGTGGTAATTGAGCAAGTTGAGGAGACTAAATTGCTTGGAGTAACCCTGTAAACTATCATGTTAAACTTGGAGTAACCCTGTAAACTATCATGTTAAACTTGGAGTAACCCTGTAAACTATCATGTTAAACTTGGAGTAACCCTGTAAACTATTGTTAAGTGTCATGGTCAAAACATATTGATACAACAATAGCTAGGATCGGGAGAAGTCTGTCCATAATAAAGTGCTGCTCTACCTTCTTAACAGCACTAGTTTTGTCAAACATGGACCACAGTTCAGTCGTGTGGTCATGTGCCACAAAGAGGAACTTAGAAAATTGCAATTGGCTGAGAACAGGGCAGCACGGCTGGCCCTTGTATGTACAGAGAGCTAACAATAATATGCATGTCAATCTCTCCGGGCTCAAAGTGGAGGAGAGATTGACTTCACCACTACTTGTATTTGTGAGAGGTATTGACATGTTGAATGCACCAAGCTGTCTGTTTGAACTACTGGCACACAGCTCAGACACCCATGCATACCCTACAAGACGGGGGCGGGGTAGCCTAGTGGTTAGAGCGTTGGACTAGTAACCGGGAGGTTGCAAGTTCAAACCCCCGAGCTGACAAGGTACAAATCTGTCGTTCTGCCCCTGAACAGGCAGTTAACCCACTAGGCCGTCATTGAAAATAAGAATTTGTTCTTAACTGACTTGCCTAGTTAAATAAAGGTTCAATAAAAAAAATGTCACCAGAGGTCACAGTCCCCAAGTCCAGAACAGACTATGGGAGGCGCACAGTACGACATAGAGCCACTACACTATTCCACATCAAGTAACTCATGCAAGCAGTAAAATTTGATTTAAAAACAGATAAAAATACTCAGTGGAGGACTGTGAAGCAACACAAACAGGCACACACACACGTACAAATGGATTTTGTGTTGTAGATATGTGGTAATGGAGAAGGGGCCTGAGGGCACACACTTGATATGTTGTGACATCTGTTGTGAATGTATTGTAATGTTTTTTAAATGCCTTAATTTAGCTGGACCCCAGGAAGAGTAGCTGCTGCCTTGGCAGGAACTAATGGGGATCTATAATAAACCTCAGGAAGAGTAGCTGCTGCCTTGGCAGGAACTAATGGGGATCTATAATAAACCTCAGGATGAGTAGCTGCTGTCTTGACAGGAACTAATGGGGATCTATAATAAACCTCAGGATGAGTAGCTGCTGCCTTGGCAGGAACTAATGGGGATCTATAATAAACCCCAGGAAGAGTAGCTGCTGCCTTGGCAGGAACTAATGGGGATCCATAATAAACCCCAGGAAGAGTAGCTGTTGCCTTGGCAGGAACTAATGGGGATACATAATAAACCCCAGGAAGAGTAGCTGCTGCCTTGGCAGGAACTAATGGGGATCTATAATAAACCCCAGGAAGAGTAGCTGCTGCCTTGGCAGGAACTAATGGGGATCTATAATAAACCCCAGGAAGAGTAGCTGCTGTCTTGGCAGGAACTAATGGGGATCTATAATAAACCCCAGGAAGAGTAGCTGCTGTCTTGGCAGGAACTAATGGGGATCTATAATAAATACAAATACAATCTTCTCCCCACTAGTCTGTTGCTGCTCTCACTCTCCAACACATATTTTAACAAGGAACTTACATCTCTCTGTGTGTGTGTGTGTGTGTGTGTGTGTGTGTGTGTGTGTGTGTGTGTGTGTGTGTGTGTGTGTGTGTGTGTGTGTGTTTGTGTGTGTAGGGATCCTGGAGCAGTCAGATATCAAGCAGAGTGTTTCTAAGCTGAGTGACGAGGTGAGAGGTTGTAGTTAGGTATCCTAGAATCCATGAATCTTACAACATAAACACACAGTAAATAACACGTAAAACACCTAACTCTCAAGTGTCTGTCCGTCTTGTCCACAGATGAGCACTCTCTCCCAGCAAGTCTCTCATCTCAGCCAGGAGCTAAAGGAAATGACCCGCCTGCTCCAGCCCCTCCTCCTTGTGGCACCTCAGCCAATCCTGACAGCCATAACGCCCAACCTGACTCCACCCCCCAGCAGTGCCAACAAACCGTCCTCCAACACACCTCTGGTGGTCCCACCTCCAGCCCCGCCCTGCTCCCCGTCGCCCCACCCCCAACGAACGCAGTCCTGCTCACTATTGGACATGGACAGTGCTGACACGGGGAACGTGGGCTTGCCAAGTTGCCTCCTCCCAACCCCCCCTCCACAGAGGCCTCCAGCCCAGACCCAGGCTCCAATCTCCCCAGAGAGAAGTTCTAAGGACTTACCCCACTCCAACCCCCCTTCCCCTGGAACAGAAGACATGAGGGGGTCACCCCACCTCTCCAACCACACCACCTCTAGCAACAGTTTCCTTCCCTCTGCCCAGGACAGATGTACCCTAGCCTCTGGCACCATGTCCCCCTCCCTCTCTTTCTCCTTGTCCCTCTCCTCATCCCCTTCCTGCTCTCCCTGCCAGGGTCCCCATCACTCACGATCTGGCAGCCACAGTAGGGGCCTGCTCCCCCCGCCCCCCTCCCAGGACAACACGCCCCCGCCTTCCTCCCATTGCTCCGCTCCTCCGTCACTCAGCTCCTCACCTGGAGACCATAAGCTGAAGTTGGTCTTCCCCTCTTCCTACTCCACTCCCCTCATCCCTCCCCTCCCCTCTCCTTACCCCTCGACCCTCTCCCTGGGCCCGTTCTCCCTGGACTCTCTGAGGGGGGAGACGCAGGGGGGCACCAGGCTGGAGGCAGGACACCTGGCGCTGGAGATGCAGGAGAGGGGAGGAGAGAGGGGGGAGAGACGCTCCCAGATGATGGAGCACATCAGCTACATGGACGAGGAAGGGCCAGCTCTGTGACAGAGAGGCAGATTACATGCAAGAAGAAACAGCAGAGACAGAATGAAGAGAAGAGAGGAGAGTACGTAGCCCGCTCGTCCAGAATGCAACATTGAACCTGTGAGACAGACAGGCAGACAGAGATCAAAATGACTATAGGTGGAAACCAATAGCATCACTGAAAAATACCCCACCAGGACAGTAGCAAGACACCAGCTCTAACAGTACTCTGATCAGGTACTCTGGTCATGTTAAAGCAACACATCCTCCTCATCTATGGACTTCATGATGTCATAAGTGAAATGTGCATCCCTACTCCTCTTCTGGCCAAATGTTCCCAACCAACCACCCCTTCATGACATCACAGACAGTACATAGGACTGGGAATGTAAACTCTAGTTCCACCTCTGTTGTGTGGTTTCAAAATTATACTAACATCTATTGCTTGAATATCAACCACGGCTGACTTCAAATGAGGAGTTCATTTAACTTCCAACTTAATGTTTCTTCAGAGTTTCTCTGCTACTTGTTATCTGGGGGTGATTTGCTACAAACATCTCCACAAAGAACACACACACTGTGGTCTTACATTATGTGACATCCTATAAGTCTCAATCCAGCCTACACACACAATCAGTTCTCCCTCCAACAAGTGGCCATATTCAACACAAGACAATCAGTGAACTTACAAAACACATGGAACCAACCAAAACATGAAGACAAACACCGCAGTAGGTCTGGAGGTAGAAGGGAGAGAGCCGGTGTTCCACAGAGGCCAGGTTTAGGTTTGAGAAGCCATGCATACGGGTGGGTGAGTGGAATATACAGTAAGTCTATGAGTGACAACCAGACTGTACATTGAATGAGTTCCCACATCAACTCCAGCTTTTAGGCATCCAGCCATTCGTGCCTTCTCCTTGGAAAACACACACACTGCTAGTCGTATACATCATATCATCCACACCTGGTGATTATGTTGTGATTTACCGTTGACCATTAAGCCATTGACCATCACTTTTATTTTGAAAGGCATTTATTTGATGTAGAATGTGTGTTAAAATCTCCTGTTGGATTCGGGTGTTCTGGCCTTTTTTCGTCCATCGCCCGTTCAACCAGAGACATCTCAGCGTCATATCAAAGCCCACACGCACCAACACAAGCACACCAGTGGAGGCTGCTGAGGGGAGGATGGCTAATAATGGCTGGAATGGCATAAATGAAATCAAACACATTTTATACCGTTCCATTCACTCCATTCCATCCATTAAACTCAATTCAAGCCATTATGATGAGCCGTCCTCGCCTCAGCAGCCTCCACTGAAGCACGCACGGGCGCACACACACACACGCGCGCACACACACACACGCACGCACGCACGGACACACACACGCGCGCACGCACGCACGGACACACACGCGCGCACGCACACACATGCACGGACACACACACTCGCACGGACGCGCACGCACACACATGCACGCACGCGCACACATACGCGCGCACACACACACGCGCACACACACACACCCCCCATGTCCGCAGCATCATCTGCATCTCATGTTTAAGTGTCAACCTCTGGATGACACAGGTTTATCCTACAAAGACAAGGCTCAGACATTGATGAAGTGGTCAGAGGACTAATTGTACTAGCATTGTCTGGTGCTGGGTGTACTAGGTGCACTAGAGTTGTTTTGGGGGGCACAGTCAGATTGAGATACTGGTTTCTATTTTCTGTAACGGGGTGAGGATGAGACTGAGGATGAGGCTGGGGATGAGGATGCGTGAAGATGTGTTGGAGGAGTGGCACACAAAGGGTGCAGGTCAGGGGTCAAGATGTTAATGCTTGTCACAGCTAACTGCATGAGGAATGTGCTTGTTTCAGAACGAGGGGAGAGGGGGGTGGGCTTACTGTGCTGCCAGAGGTTTGGACAGGCTTAAGATACCAACTTTACCAGAAACACGATACAACAATAAACAAAGTGTTGTTTTATAAGATCCACGCTTCTGTAATGTTTTGTACCCGACTCTTTGTCTGTAATGTGATGTTCAGTGGTTTCACGTCCCAATTCCAAGTTGATTTAATCAACCAGGGTAATACCCTTGTAACCAGTGAACCTCCAACTGATGCACACGTTCAGTTGTCACACCTGGGACTCGTTTTTCACCTGCCCCACAATGATAAACAACTTTGCTGTACCTCCACCTTGTCCGAGGACAAAAAAAAGACAGTACTCACTGACCAAGTCCATCTTTCAGGTCTGCATATCTTTCAAAATGGTAAGATTCATTCTATCAGAGCTTCAGTGAGGTTTGAAATGTCAGGGTGAGGAAAAGTTTAGACGATTCTGAGGGGAACAAACCAAACGGCTAAAAGTAAAGAACATTTAACATTTTATCCTGTTATGGATCCATCTTAGAGCCTCCTGAAAGGTAACAGACTAGAGAGTGTTAGAGTCACTGACACTATAGTGACCCTCTACGGGCCGGTTCAGAGTCACTGACACTATAGTGACCCTCTACAGGCCGGTTCAGAGTCACCCACTGACACTATAGTGACCCTCTACGGCCGGTTCAGAGTCACCCACTGACACTATAGTGGCCCTCTACGGGCGGTTCAGAGCCACCCACTGACACTATAGTGACCCTCTACAGGCCGGTTCAGAGTCACCCACTGACACTATATGACCCTCTACAGGACGGTTCAGAGTCACCCACTGACACTATAGTGACCCTCTACGGGCCGGTTCAGAGTCACTGACACTATAGTGACCCTCTACGGCCGGTTCAGAGTCACCCACTGACACTATAGTGACCCTCTACGGGCCGGTTCAGAGTCACCCACTGACACTATAGTGACCCTCTACGGAACGGTTCAGAGTCACTGACACTATAGTGACCCTCTACGGCCGGTTCAGAGTCACCCACTGACACTATAGTGACCCTCTACAGGCCGGTTCAGAGTCACCCACTGACAATATAGTGACCCTCTACGGGCCGGTTCAGAGTCACTGACACTATAGTGACCCTCTACGGGCCGGTTCAGAGTCACCCACTGACACTATAGTGACCCTCTACAGGCCGGTTCAGAGTCACCCACTGACACTATAGTGACCCTCTACGGGCCGGTTCAGAGTCACCCACTGACACTATAGTGACCCTCTACGGGCCGGTTCAGAGTCACCCACTGACACTATAGTGACCCTCTACGGGCCGGTTCAGAGTCACTGACACTATAGTGACCCTCTACGGCCGGTTCAGAGTTACTGACACTATAGTGACCCTCTACGGGCCGGTTCAGAGTCACCCACTGACACTATAGTGACCCTCTACGGGCCGGTTCAGAGTCACCCACTGACACTATAGTGACCCTCTAAGGCCGGTTCAGGGTCACCCACTGACAATATAGTGACCCTCTACGGGCCGGTTCAGAGTCACCTACTGACACTATAGTGACCCTCTACAGGCCGGTTCAGTCACCCACTGACACTATAGTGACCCTCTACGGCCGGTTCAGAGTCACTGACACTATAGTGACCCTCTACGGGCCGGTTCAGAGTCACCCACTGACACTATAGTGACCCTCTACGGGCCGGTTCAGAGTCACCCACTGACACTATAGTGACCCTCTACAGGCCGGTTCAGAGTCACTGACACTATAGTGACCCTCTACGGGCCGGTTCAGAGTCACCCACTGACAATATAGTGACCCTCTACGGCCGGTTCAGAGTTAACCACTGACACTATAGTGACCCTCTACAGGCCGGTTCAGAGTCACCCACTGACACTATAGTGACCCTCTACGGGCCGGTTCAGAGTCACTGACACTATAGTGACCCTCTACGGCCGGTTCAGAGTCACCCACTGACACTATAGTGACCCTCTACGGGCCGGTTCAGAGTCACCCACTGACACTATAGTGACCCTCTACAGGCCGGTTCAGAGTCACTGACACTATAGTGACCCTCTACGGCCGGTTCAGAGTCACCCACTGACACTATAGTGACCCTCTACAGGCCGGTTCAGAGTCACCCACTGACAATATAGTGACCCTCTACGGGCCGGTTCAGAGTCACTGACACTATAGTGACCCTCTACGGGCCGGTTCAGAGTCACCCACTGACACTATAGTGACCCTCTACAGGCCGGTTCAGAGTCACCCACTGACACTATAGTGACCCTCTACGGGCGGTTCAGAGTCACCCACTGACACTATAGTGACCCTCTACAGGCCGGTTCAGAGTCACCCACTGACACTATAGTGACCCTCTACAGGACGGTTCAGAGTCACCCACTGACACTATAGTGACCCTATACGGGCCGGTTCAGAGTCACTGACACTATAGTGACCCTCTACGGCCGGTTCAGAGTCACCCACTGACACTATAGTGACCCTCTACGGGCCGGTTCAGAGTCACCCACTGACACTATAGTGACCCTCTACGGGCCGGTTCAGAGTCACTGACACTATAGTGACCCTCTACGGCCGGTTCAGAGTCACCCACTGACAATATAGTGACCCTCTACGGGCCGGTTCAGAGTCACTGACACTATAGTGACCCTCTACGGGCCGGTTCAGAGTCACCCACTGACACTATAGTGACCCTCTACGGGCCGGTTCAGAGTCACCCACTGACACTATAGTGACCCTCTACGGGCCGGTTCAGAGTCACCCACTGACACTATAGTGACCCTCTACGGGCCGGTTCAGAGTCACTGACACTATAGTGACCCTCTACGGCCGGTTCAGAGTCACTGACACTATAGTGATCCTCTACGGGCCGGTTCAGAGTCACCCACTGACACTATAGTGACCCTCTACGGGCCGGTTCAGAGTCACCCACTGACACTATAGTGACCCTCTACGGCCGGTTCAGGGTCACCCACTGACAATATAGTGACCCTCTACGGGCCGGTTCAGAGTCACCTACTGACACTATAGTGACCCTCTACAGGCCGGTTCAGTCACCCACTGACACTATAGTGACCCTCTACGGGCGGTTCAGAGTCACTGACACTATAGTGACCCTCTACGGGCCGGTTCAGAGTCACCCACTGACACTATAGTGACCCTCTACGGGCCGGTTCAGAGTCACCCACTGACACTATAGTGACCCTCTACAGGCCGGTTCAGAGTCACTGACACTATAGTGACCCTCTACGGCCGGTTCAGAGTTAACCACTGACACTATAGTGACCCTCTACAGGCCGGTTCAGAGTTAACCACTGACACTATAGTGACCCTCTACGGCGGTTTCCCCAGATACAGGTTAAGACTAATCCTAGACTAAGAATTATGCTCAATGGTGATTCACCATTGAAAGTGCTTTTTAGTCCAGGACTAAGATTAATCTGGGTCCAGTCCATCTACTACCATTATGGGGTGCGGCAGGCAGCCTAGTGGTTAGAGCGTTGGGCCAGTAACCGAAAGGTTGCTGGATCGAATACCCGAGCTGACCAGGTAAAACTCTGTCGTTCTGCCCGTGTTCCTAGGCTGTCATTGTAAATAAGAATTTGTTCTTAACTGACTTGTCTAGTTAAATAAAAGGTTTAAAACTTTTGTAAATATTTTATTGACCACAGGATCCTCCCATTGTTGCACCATAGAAACACACACCCTACTTCCTGTTGGAACCAGGATCAGAAACAGGAAGAAAACAAAGAGATGAAAAATCCCCAAAATATATTTATATGTTTATATATATTTACGAGGTATGTATGCACACAAAAAAAGAAACCACCACACATTTCAAAATGAATAGTCTTTTTTACCCAAACGTGTCCTCTCGTGACATAAAGCCATTCAAATAATAATAATAGTAATATCAATAATCAATAATTAGCTAAATTAAAGCAAGAGGAAGTGATGCTCCCACAACCCTGCCCTCTCCGTCAGAACCTTTAGTCCGTCAGAACCTTTAGTTCATCAGAACCTTTAGTCCGTCAGAACCTTTAGTCCATCAGAACCTTTAGTCCTTCAGAACCTTTAGTCCGTCAGAACCTTTAGTCCGTCTTTAGTCCATCAGAACCTTTAGTCCTTCAGAACCTTTAGTCCATCAGAACCTTCAGTCCATCAGAACCTTTAGTCCATCAGAACCTTCAGTCCATCAGAACCTTCAGAACCTTTAGTCCGTCAGAACCTTTAGTCCATCAGAACCTTCAGTCCATCAGAACCTTTAGTCCGGCTCTGTGACGTCTTTCTGTCCATCTCCTCCATAACGAGTCCAAAAGCACCAAGGCCTCCTGGCCACAAGGTGGCGTTGTGCTGCGATGGCTGGCTGCTGTGCTGCACATTACTAATCCTTTCTTCCTTCACATCAAGTCCAAGAAACAAAATCTTCACCTCTTTGCATAAAAAAAATAATAATAATAATGAAACCTACCCCCAGTTGGTGAGCAGTAAGCACTCGTTTCCCCATCCAACCGAGTCTTAAAGTCTCCGGCTGGGATGGAGGTCAGTATTGGGGTGATGAGGTGGAAGGGGACTCTGCCTCTGCAGCTCAAAAGGTGTCTTTGTGCAACCAAACAAAAACAGAAGATTAGAGTGAAGGAGATCAGAACAAAACAATGGCAGCAAGGAGGCAGGTCTCCTCCTGGCAGGTCTCCTCCTGGCAGGTCTCCTCCAGGCAGGTTTCCTCCTGGCAGGTCTCCTCCTGGCAGGCGGTTGG
Organism: Oncorhynchus clarkii lewisi; assembly: GCF_045791955.1. Taxonomy (NCBI): domain Eukaryota; kingdom Metazoa; phylum Chordata; class Actinopteri; order Salmoniformes; family Salmonidae; genus Oncorhynchus; species Oncorhynchus clarkii. The sequence goes on along the minus strand of NC_092168.1, from coordinate 38,803,345 downwards.
TTTGTTAGTTGTGTTGTTAGGGGAAACAACATCTGAGACTGCCCCCGTGGGGTCACGCCAGATAATGCTGCATCGCTGTTTTCGCCCTGAGAGAGACGGAGAGAGTCAGTACACTATCCTATAACATAATGAGCGTGCACGTGTGTGTGTGTGTGTGTCACACCTTTCACAGAGGTTGGGGTCTAAGGCCTGGGTGAGTTTGTGCAGAATGTCTACAAAGCCCAACTCCCTCAGCTTGTCCTGACGCTCCTGGCAGCCTGAGAACAGAGACACCGACGTAGGAAGGTTAGAGGGGATGATGTTGGACCCGGAGGCAGAGACCAAGTCCAACAGTAAAGCATTGAACATTACATAACAACGGAGCTTGTGGAATGTTGAGTGGAATCACAGATGAAAACCAGGGATGTAATGGAGCGTAAATACATTAGTGTATGTTACAGACCGTGCTTCATCTGCACTGCGGTTCAGATTTGTATTAACTTGATCCACAATCTTTACCACTACATCCACAAGAACCACTAGCCCTTTCCTAGCTAACCCCCAGGTAGTCCCCCCCCCCCCCCATGTAACAACCTGTCATGGCATCGGCCTCACAGCCCTCCTCATTCCAGATCAGGTTGGAGATACAGAATGTTGCTGCCAGCTGGAGCTTCGCATTAGAGTGACCCTGAGAGGACACCACAGAGAACTGTTCTCAGTATTTGGTTTAGATGTGTCAATCATATACAGTACCAGTCAAGTTGACACACCTACTCATTCAAGGATTTTTCTTAATTAAAAAAATAATTATTATCCACATCGTAGAATAGTGAAGACGTCAAAATTATTAAATAACACATATGGAATCATGTAGTACCCCCAAAAAAGTGTTAAACAAATCACAATATATTTGAGATTCTTCAAAGGAGACACCCTTTGCCTTGATGACAGCTTTGCAGCACTCTTGGCATTCTCTCAACCAGCTTCATGAGGCAGTCACCTGGAATGCATTTCAATTAACAGGTGTGCCCTCTTAGAAGTTAATTTGTTGAACAATCAGTTGTGTTGTGACATGGTAGGGGGGGTATACAGAAGATAGCCCTATTTGGTAAAAGTCCATATTATGGCAAGAACAGTTCAAATAAGCAAAGAGAAACGACAGTCCATCATTACTTTAATACATGAGGGTCAGTCAATCCGTAAAATGTCAAGTACTTTGAAAGTTTCTTCAAGTGCAGTTGCAAAAACCATCAAGTACTATAATCAAACTGGCTCTCATGAGGACAGCCAGAGGAAAGGAAGACCCAGAGTTACCTCTGCTGCAGAGGATAAGTTCATTAGAGTTAACTGCACCTCAGATTGCAGCCCAAATAAATGCTTCACAGAGTTCAAGTAACAAACACATCTCAACATCAAATGTTCCGAGGAGACTGCGTGAATCAGGCCTTCATGGTCGAATTGCTGCAAAGAAACCTCTACTAAAGGACACCAATAAGAAAAGACTTGTTTGGGCCAAAAAACATGAGCAATGGACATTAGACCAGTGGAAATCTGTCCTTTGGTAGGATGAGTCCAAATTTGAGATTTTTGGTTCCAACTGCTGTGTCTTTGTGAGACGCAGAGTAGGTGAACGGATGTGTGGTTCCCACCGTGAAGCATGGAGGTGGTGTGATGGTGTGATGGTGCTTTGCTGGTGACACCTTCATGATTTATTTAGAATTCAAGGCACACTTAACCAGCATGGCTACCACAGCATTCTGCAGTGATACACCATCGCATCTGGTTTGGGCTTAGTGGGACTATAATTTGTTTTTCAACAGAACAATGACTCAACACACCTCCAGGTTGTGTAAAGGCTATTTTACCAAGAAGGACAGTAATGGAGTGCTGCATCAGAAGACCTGGCCTCCACAATCACCTGTCCTCAACCCAATTGAGATGGTTTGGGATGAGTTGGACCGCAGAGTGAAGGAAAAGCAGCCAAAAGTGCTCAGCATATGTGGGAACTCCTTCAAGACTGTTGGAAAAGCATTCCTGGTGGTGCTGGGTGAGATAATGCCAAGAGTGTGTCATTAAGGCAAAGGATGGCTACTTTGAAGAATCTCAAATCTAAAACATATTTTGATTAGTTTAACACTTTTTTGGTTACTACATGATTCCATATGTGTTATTTCATAGTTTTGATGTCTTCACTTATTTGACATTGTAGAACATAGCAAAGATCAAGAATAACCCTTGAATGAGTAGGTGTGTCCAAATGTTTGACTGGTACTGTATGTAAAGAGACAGTGAAACTCGTTCTAAATAAACATTACCCCACGTGGATACATATATCAAGGTTGGCAACAGAGAGTTCAGTGAACTTGAGAACAAACCTATATTTTACTATTAAGTATTGCTACAGTGGATCATGGAGGGAAGAGATTCTACCATGTAATATTTGATTTTCTGGAGGATGTCGTCATTGGTCATGATGAGTTCCTTGGCTGTGTTGCCATCGGCAATATTGGCTAGGATGCAGAGTGTCTGAAATATAGAGAGCAGTTAAAGCTTGTGATCCCCTGCCCAGGCGTAGCTGACGCATGCCAGATCGTACACCACCTGGATAGGTATTTTACGTACCAGCTAACCACATCATATGTTACAGTAATCTGCTTACAGCAATCTGCTTACAGCAATCTGTTACGCAATCATTGGTTGATGCATGCAATGTCTGAGCAGGGGAACCCGACCACAGTGATACTGGTGTTCTGACCTACAGTATGTTGAGGGGGTCCTACAGTATGTTGAGGGGGTCCTACAGTATGTTGAGGGGGGTCCTACAGTATGTTGAGGGGGGTCCTACAGTATGTTGAGGGGGCCCTACAGTATGTTGAGGGGGTCCTACAGTATGTTGAGGGGGGTCCTACAGTATGTTGAGGGGGTCATACCTGCTCCTTGACCTACAGTATGTCAAGGGGGTCCTACCTGTCCCTTGACCTACAGTATGTTGAGGGGGGTCCTACAGTATGTTGAAGGGGTCCTGCCTGCACCTTGACCTACAGTATGTTGAGGGGGACCTACAGTATGTTGAGGGGGGTCCTACCTGCTCCTTGACCTACAGTATGTTGAGGGGGACCTACAGTATGTTGAGGGGGACCTACAGTATGTTGAGGGGTCATACAGTATGTTGAGAGGGTCCTACAGTATGTTGAGGGGGTCCTACAGTATGTTGAGGGGGTCCTACAGTATGTTAAGGGGGTCCTACAGTATGTTGAGGGGGTCCTACAGTATGTTGAGGGGGTCCTACAGTATGTTGAGGGGGTCCTACAGTATGTTGAGGGGGTCCTACAGTATGTTGAGGGGGTCCTACAGTATGTTGAGGGGGTCCTACCTGCTCCTTGACCTCAATGCTGTGTTCCCCCTCCAGGATCAGAGTGACCGCCTGCATGATCTGCTTCCCATGGGAACTCATGATCTGGTCTATGTGCTGAGAGAGAGAGAAATAGTTTTTGTCTTTAAAGGAATTTGGAGAGCTGTGTGTGTGTGTGTGTGGTGTGTGTGTGTGTGTGTGTGTGTGTGTGTGTGTGTGTGTGTGTGTGTGTGTGTGTGTGTGTGTGTGTGTGTGTGTGTGTCTGTGTCTGTGTCTGTCTGTCTGTCTGTCGGTCTTACAGGTCGTGTGGAGAGCAGGTTCCGTAACAGGCCCAAGGTCTTCATCAGGACGTTAGTGTCCGGGTCAGAGAGCAGACGGAAAAGCTGCTCCGTCCCCAAAGCTCTCACAATCTCCCCTTTCACCTTCTGGTCTGCCTGGAACGCCATGTTCTAAACACAAACAAACAAACAAACAAACAACAAAAAGGGTGTAGGTTAGACAGACACCTTCTAAACTAGGGTTGCAAAATGACAGACACTACCAAAGCTCTGGTTGGAAGATTGTCAGCTGAAGCCTTCCCTCACTGCTTGTTCTCTCCAGCCAACATCGCTAAGAAACCTGGGAAGTTTGGTTATGCAACCATTTGTCGAGGTAAAGTGGGCGAGCAGAGCAAGACAGAGAGGGGGTAAAGCGGGGACTCACCATGAGAGCCCAAATGCCGTTGACCCTCAGGGCTGGACTGTCACTCTGGGTCAGACTGCACAGTAACTCTACCACCCCTGACTCCAGGATAGGCTGCAGACATACACAAAACACATACACTTACTCCCACTGGTCAAGATACACGGCAAATATACAACCTGACAGCTAATATTTAGTCCTAAAAAGTCAAGCAAATTTTACTGAGTTGAGTTTGTCGACCAATCATGTAGTGGTCTAGGTAACAGTAGTAGTGTTGTTTGCTGCCTGCTACTAGGTAACAGTAGTAGTGTTGTTTGCGCCTGCTACTAGGTAACAGTAGTAGTGTTGTATTGCTGCCTACCACTAGGTAACAGTACTAGTGTTGTATTGCTGCCTGCTACTAGGTAACAGTACTAGTGTTGTATTGCTGCCTGCTACTAGGTAACAATAGTAGTGTTGTATTGCTGCCTGCTACTAGGTAACAGTAGTAGTGTTGTATTGCTGCCTGCTACTAGGTAACAGTAGTAGTGTTGTATTGCTGCCTACCACTAGGTAACAGTAGTAGTGTTGTATTACTGCCGGTCTCACCTCTTTGCTGGGGGAGAACTCCAGCAGCAGATTGCATAGTGTAGAAGAGGCCATGACCAGCACCTCGTCTGGAGCGTTCTGTAACAACTACACACAGAGAGAGAAGAGTACCTTCAGTCTTAATAATAGCCCCAAATATTGGCCATTTCCTCTGCAGCTTACACAAACATGATGTGACTATATAGAGATGTAGAGGGTAATACTAGAGTACAGACCTTCATAAGGGGTTTCCATACTGCGTGGTCATGAAAACTAGTCCTCAACTGCTGGACTGACCGGGACAGACTGTGAAGACACCTGGACACAGAGTGAGACAGAGGAAGAGTCAGATATCTTAGGTACAAGGAGATCTTCATAGGCTAAGAGGGAAACCGTTTCAATATACAAATTCTTTGACTCTATGGGTCAACTGGACCCTGGTCGCTTCCTTGTACGAAATAGTTATTTGGTTTTATAGTGGTAGGGCCTCTATACTACGTTAGGGGTATCTTGTATTTTACAGACTACAACCACACATTTTGTGACAGTCAAATTAATAAAGGCATGAAAGGAAAATAAAAATGGGCCAGAGTCATGAAACACGGGTAGGGGGAATGAAACATGGGTAGGGTAAATGAATGAAACACAGGCAGGGGTAATGAAACACTGGCAGGGGTAATAAAACACAGGTAGGGGTAATGAATGAAAGACAGGTAGGGGTAATGAATGAAAGACAGGTAGGGGTACTGAATGAAAGACAGGTAGGTGTAATGAATGAAAGACAGGTAGGGGTAATGAATGAAAGACAGGTAGGGGTACTGAATGAAAGACGGGTAGGGGTAATGAATGAAAGACAGGTAGGGGTAATGAATGAAAGACTGGTAGGGGTAATGAATGAAAGACTGGTAGGGGTAATGAATGATACACGGGCAGGGGTAATGAATGAAACACGGGCAGGGGTAATGAAACACAGGTAGGGGTAATGAATGAAACACTGGTAGGGGAAATGGATGAAACACAGGTTGGGGTAATGAAACACAGGTAGGGGTAATGAATGAAACACGGGTTGGGGTAATGAAACACAGGCAGGGGTAATGAATTAAACGCGAGTTGGGGTAATGGATGAAATGCAGGTAGGGGTAATGAATAAAACACGGGGTAATGAATTAAACACATGTAGGGGTAATGAATGAAACACGGGCAGGGGTAATGAATGAAACACAGGTAGGGGTAATAAATGCAACGCATGTAGGGGTAATGAATGAAACACAGGTAGGGGTAATGAATGAAACACAGGCAGGGGTAATGAATTAAACGCGGGTTGGGGTAATGAATGAAACGCAGGTTGGGGTAATGAATGAAAGACAGGTAGGGGTAATGAATGAAAGACAGGTAGGGGTAATGAATGAAAGACAGGTAGGGGTAATGAATGAAAGACAGGTAGGGGTAATGAATGAAAGACAGGTAGGGGTAATGAACGAAACACTGGTAGGGGTAATGAATGAAACACTGGTAGGGGTAATGAATGAAACACTGGTAGGGGTAATGAATGAAACACAGGCAGGGGTAATGAATGAAACACTGGTAGGGGTAATGAATGAAACACTGTTAGGGGTAATGAATGAAACACTGGTAGGGGTAATGAATGAAAGATTGGTAGGGGTAATGAATGAAACACAGGCAGGGGTAATGAATGAAACACGGGTAGGGATAATAAATGAAACACAGGCAGGGGTAATAAAACACAGAGAGGGGTAATGAATGAAACACGGGTAGGGTTAATGGATGAAACACTGGTAGGGGTAATGAATGAAACACGGGCAGGGGTAATGAATGAAACACAGGTAGGGGTAATGAATGAAACACAGGTAGGGGTAATGAATGCAACGCAGGTAGGGGTAATGAATGAAACACTGGTCGGGGTAATTAATGAAACACTGGTAGGGGTAATGAATGAAACAATGGTAGGGGTAATGAATGAAACACTGTCTAGGAGGTAATGGAACATTAAGCGCAGAGAACTGAAAGAAGGCATAAATCTTATTGCTTGTGTACGTTTTTGTTTACTGTCATTGTTGGTGTTTGTTGGTTATTATATGTTTGTTACATTTAGAAATTCAGATATATGTACTATTTGTTAATGATGTTTACCTGAAAAAATGAATATTATATAATTAAAAAATGACATGTAGACACACACGTCAAAAGTTTGGACACAGCTACTCATTCAAGGGTTTTTCTTTATTTTTACTATTTCTACTTTGTAGAATAATAGAAGACATCAAAACTATAGATATGGAATCATGGGGCGGCAGCGTAGCCTAGTGGTTAGAGCGATGGACTAGTAAAGGTTGCAAGTTCAAATCCCCGAGCTGACAAGGTACAAAACTGTCGTTCTGCCCCTGAACAGGCAGTTAACCCACTGTTCCTAGGCCGTCATTGAAAATAAGAATTTGTTCTTAACTGACTTGCCTAGTTAAATGAAGGTTAAAAAAAAAAAAATGTAGTGAAGATTAACAAAAAGTGTTAAACAAATCAAAATATATTTTATATTTGAGATTCTTCAAAGTAGCCACCCTTTGCCATGATGACAGCGTTGCACACTTCTTTCAACCCGCTTCATGAGGTAGTCACCTGGAATGCATTTCAATTAACAGGTGTGTCTTCTTAAAAGTTCATTTGTGAAATGTATTTCCTTCTTAATGCGTTTGAGACAATCAGTTGTGTTGTGACAGGGTAGGGGTGGTATACAGGGGATAGCCCTATCTGGTAAAATACCAAGTCTATATAACAGCTCAAATAAGCAAAGAGAAACGACAGTCCATCATTACTTTAAGACATGAAGGTCAGTCAATACGGAACATTTTAAGAACTGAAAGTTTCTTCAAGTGCAATTGCAAAAACCATCAAGTACTATGATGAAACTAGCTCTCATGAGGACCACCACAGGAAAGGAAGAACCAGAGTTACCTCTGCTGCAGAGGATAAGTTCATTAGAGTTACCAGCCACAGATATTGCAGCCCAAATACATTCTTCACAGAGTTCAAGTAACAGACATCAACTGTTCAGAGGAGACTGCGTGAATCAGGCCTTCATGGTTGAATTGCTGCAAAGAAACCTCTACTAAAGGACACCAATAAGAAGAAGAAACATGCTTTGGCCTAGAAACCCGAGCAATAGACATTAGACCGGTGGAAATTAGTCCTTTGGTCTGGAGTCCTAATTGGAGAATTTTGGTTCCAACCGCCGTCTTTGTGAGACGCAGAGTAGGTGAACGGATGTGTGGTTCCCACCGTGAAGCATGGAGGTGGTGGTGTTATGGTGTGATGGTGCTTTGCTGGTGACACCCTCATGATTGATTTAGAATTCAAGGCACACTTAACCAGCATGGCTACCAGAGCATTCTGCAGTGATCCACCATCCCATCTGGTTTGGGCTTAGTGGGACTAGCATTTGTTTTTCAACAGGACAATGACCCAACACACCTCCAGGCTGTGTAAGGGCTATTTGACCAAGAAGGAGAGTGATGGAGTGCTGCATCAGATGACCTGGCCTCCACAATCACCCGACCTCAACCCAATAGAGATGGTTTAGGATGAATCGCGCCGCAGAGTGAAGGAAATGCAGCCGACAAGTGCTCAGCATATGTGGGAACTCATTCAAGACTGTTGGAAAAGCATTCCAGGTGAAGCAGGTTGAGAGAATGCCAAGCGTGTGCAAAGCTGTCATCAAGGCAAAGGGTGGCTATTTGAAGAATCTCAAATATATTTTAATTTGTTTGACACTTTTTTGGTTACTACATGACTCCATGTGTCATTTCATAGTTTTGATGTCTTCAATATTATTCTACAATGTAGAAAATAGTCAAAATAAATAAAAACCCTTGAATAACTAGGTGTCCAAACTTTTGACTGGTACTGTGTGTACACACACACACACACACACACACACACACACACACACACACACACACACACAACACAAACACAAAAAATCCGGCTCTAGCCAGAATAGAAAGAGGAGTGGAAGGCCCCAGTGCACAACTGAGCAAGAGGACAAGTATATTAGGGTGTCTACTTTGAGAAACAGATGCCTCACAAGTCCTCAACTGGCAGCTTCATTAAACAGTATCCCGCAAAACACCGGTCTCAATGTCAATAGTGAAGAGGCAGAGTTCTTCTGTCCAGTGTCTGTGTTATTTTGCCCATCTTAATCTTTACTTTTTATTGGCCCGTCTGAGATATGGCCTTTTCTTTGCAACTCTGCCTAGAAGGCCTGAAACACGTCGCCCTGCGACGAACCATCAAACAGGCAAATACAGGGCTAAGATTGAATCATAGTACACCGGCTCCGACGCTCGTCTTATGTGGCAGGGCTTGCAAACTATTAAGCACAGCCACGAGCTGCCCAGTGACACGAACCTACCAGATGAGCTCAATCACTTCTATGCTCGCTTCGAGGCAAGCAACACTGAGGCATGCATGAGAGCATCAGGTGTTCCGAACGACTGTGTGATCACGCTCTCCGTAGCCGACGTGAGTAAGACCTTTAAACAGGTCAACATACACAAGGCTGAGGGGCCAGACAGATTACCAGGACGGGTGCTCCGAGCATGTGCTGACCAACTGGCAGGTGTCGTCCCTGACATTTTCAACATGTCCCTGATTAAGTCTGTAATACCAACATGCTTCAACTAGACCACCATAGTCCCTGTGCCCAAGAAGACAAAGGTAACCTGCCTAAATGACTACAGACCCGTAGCACTCACGTCCGTAGCCACGAAGTGCTTTGAAAGGTTGGTAATGGCTCACATCAACACCATTATCTCAGAAACCCTAGACCCATTCCAATTTGCATACCGCCCAAACAGATCCACAGATGATACAATCTCTATTGTACTCCACACTGCCCTTTCCAACCTGGACAAAAGGAACACTTATGTGAGAATGCTATTCATTGACTACAGCTCAGCGTTCAACACCATAATGCCCTCAAAGTTCATCACTAAGCTAAGTATCCTGGAACTAAACACCTCCCTCTGCAACTGGATCCTGGACTTCCTGACAGGCCGCCCCCAGGTGGTGAGGGTAGGTAGCAACACATCTGCCACGCTGATCCTCAACACTGGAGCTCCCCAGGGGTGCGTGCTCAGTCCCCTCCTGTACTCCCTGTTCACCCACGACTGCATGGCCAGGCATGACTCCAACACCATCATTAAGTTTGCAGAAGACACAAGTGGAGCAGGTTGGGAGCTTCAAGTTCCTTGGTGTCCACATCACCAACAAACTAGAATGGTCCGAACACACCAAGACAGTCGTGAAGAGGGCACGACAAAGCCTATTTCCCCTCAGGAATCTAAAAAGATTTTGTATGGGTCCTGAGATACTCAAAAGATTCTACAGCTGCAATATCATGAGCATCCTGACTGTTTGCATCACTGCCTGGTACGGCAATTGCTCGGCCTCTGACCGCAAGGCACTACAAAGGGTAGTGCGTACGGCCAAGTACATCACTGGGGCTAAGCTGCCTGCCATCCAGGACCTCTACACCAGGCGGTGTCAGAGGAAGGCCCTACAATTGTCAAAGACCCCAGCCACCCCAGTCATAGACTGTTCTCTCTACTACCGTATGGCAAGCGGTACCGGAGTGCCATGTCTTGGACAAGAAGGCTTCTCAACAGTTTTTACCCCCAAGCCATAAGACTCCTGAACAGGTAATCAAATGGCTACCCGGACTATTTTCATGGTGTGCCCCCCCTCACCCCAACCCCTCTTTTTAAGCTGCTGCTACTCTCTGTTTATCATACATGCATAGTCACTTTAACTATACATTCATGTATATACTACCTCAATTGGCCCGACCAACCAGTGCTCCCGCACATTGGCTAACCGGGCTATCTGCATTGTGTCCCACCACCCGCCAACGCCTCTTTTACACTACTGCTACTCAATGTTCATCATATATGCATAGTCACTTTAACCATTTCTACATGTACATACTACCTCAATCAACCTGACTAACCAGTGTCTGTATGTAGCTTCGCTACTTTTAAAGCCTGGCTACTGTATATAGCCTGTCTTTTTACTGTTGTTTTATTTCTTTACTTACCTATTGTTCACCTAATACCTTTTTTTGCACTATTGGTTAGAGTCTATAAGTCAGCATTTCACTAAGGTGAAATACCACTAAGGTGAATACCTGTTGTATTCAGCATTTCACTAAGGTTTACACCTGTTGTATTCAGCATTTCACTAAGGTTTACACCTGTTGTATTCAGCGCACGTGACAAATAAACCTTGATTTGATTTGATGTGATGGTTGCTGATAATGGGCCTCTGTAGATATTCCATTTTTTTTTTTTAAATCTGCCGTTTCCAGCTACAATAGTCATTTACAACATTAACAATGTCTACACTGTATTTCTGATCAACTTGATGTTATTTTCATTATTATTTTATTTATTATTTAATTATTATTATTTTTAAATTAGCTTTTCTTTCAGAAACATGGACATTTCTCAGTGACCCCAAACTTTTGAACGGAGGTGTATATATATATATATAAAATAGAGAGGAACAGAATGTGACAGGACACTCAGTGGAGAGCAGAGAAGTAGAGATGTGTTTTCCGTACCTGACGGCTGCTAGCCGCACCTTGATGCTGGATTCTGACAGGCCGCTCACTATCCTGTCCATCATGTTCTCGGTCTCTGTGATCTGAGGAGGGAGAAACAGGAGCGGGGGGTTACGAGAAGGACACTTCTAAAAGTGGCTGGGTTAGGGTGGGTGTGTGTACTGTTGAAGTCACCTTCTTGCGGATGTCTTCATCGTTGGAGCCCAGTGAGGCGTACAGCTTGAAGGCAGCTTGCCTCAGCTCATGTGCGTGCTTCAAGTCGTGATCCAACTACAGATAAATAAACATTTAAATAAACCATTATTTTTAGGTGTAAAGCTCGACGCCATTGAATCTGGAGCAGCGGAAACGAGTTCTCTGGAGTGATGAATCACGCTTCACCATCTGGCAGTCTGATGAGCAAATCTGGGTTTAGTGGACACTACCTTCCGAATGCATAGTGCCAAATGTAAAGTCTGGTGGAAGAGGCATAATGGTATGGGGCTGTTTTTCATGGTTCAGACTAGGCCCCTTAGTTCCAGTGAAGGGAAATCTTAATGCTACAGCATACAATGACATTCTAGACTATGCTGTGCTTCCAACTTTGTGGCAACAGTTTGTGGAAGGCCCTTACCTTTTTAAGCATGGTAAGATTTTTGTCCAAATGAAGGACTGTGGTGTTCTTTTCTCACCACAGTTTCAGTGTTTTCCTGATGGTCACTGTTTTCTCTGCCTTGTAAGACTGCCTGGCTAGGTTCAATGACTACAGTCCAGTGTCTCACCCTCTTGATGTCAGTGATGGCGCTGACAGAGCTGGGGTATTTGAAGTAGTCAGCCAGCATGGCCACTAGGTGGTCGGTTACACTGGCGATCCTCTGCAGCTCCACATCAGGCTCCATCAGGTAGGCCAGGGTCTCTGCCCCCTCCACACGCTCTTCCAACAGACGCTCCTTACTGCACATCCTCACCAGGCACGGCAGGGTCTACAGACAGGGGTGGAACCAGAGTTCTACATACAGGTTGGCATTTATTGGGATGACTCATGCACTGGAGGCAGCTCTGCAGGGTGGTCACTAGCTGACATTGCCACAAAGTCATCAAATCTGATTTTAACCCTAACCACACTGCTAATCTTGTGCCAAACCCTAAACTTAAATTATTACCAAAAAGCTACATTTTGTTTCCATAAATGCTTTACGTTACAGACAATTTTGACTTTGCATTCTGGCCCATCTAGTGGAAACTGCTCTGCTTCCAGGACAAGATCCATCCCAATAAATGTCCGCACGTACGCACACACACGCACACACACACACACGCACACGCACACGCACACACACATCAGTATTAGATTGAGTCGTTAGATGAGTGCACAATGGTACAATCAAAATAGTATCACCTTTAAAACAATGCACCTGTCATCTGTTCTGATGGCTCCCGCTCGACACATGTATGTTAGACTGGGGGAGACAGAAAGAGAGAGAGGGAGAGAAATGTCACCTTCAGAAAGAAAAACACTTTCACACACGTAACTTCAGTCCGCAGATTCACACCTACTAGCACTTACGTCGACATGGTCAATCGCAGCACACTTAGTTTAATAGTCCAGTGAAACACTCACCACTTGGCTGCTGTGAGCTGCATTTCAATGGGCAGATCCCTTTGCAACATTCTGACAAATACCTGAGAGAGCAGATCCCCATCAACCAGCACTGAGAACAGAGAGGAGAACATAGATTTGTATCGTAGCAGCATAATACTATATTATGACCATCTGACAACATGTCTGCTACCATGACGATAACAATGTAATGGCAATAACAGAACACCTCTGACACAGAGTAAACAACATAACTAGAATCTGTCCCAGTTAGGTCTCAGAGTAGGCAAGAATGAAATAGCGAGAGAGAAAGAGAGGGAGAGAAAAGGGAGAGAGAGGGAGGCAGGGAGAGAGGGAGAGAAAAGGAAGAGAGAGGGAGAGAAAAGGAAGAGAGAGGGAGAGGCAGGGAGAGAAAAGGAAGAGAGAGGGAGGCAGGGAGAGAGAAATAAAAAGGAAAACTAGTCTTACCATTCACTAATGTCATGGAGACCTGAGTGTTCTCATAGGCCAGGACTGAGAAGCATTTTAATGCCTGCATTCGTACCTGTACGGCATGAGAGAACCAAAGAAAGAGAGGTAGTGAGATAACAGGGGGGAAAGGGGAGAGAGGGTGAGAGAGAGGGTGAGATGTTAATACAATTCAATTCAATTCAAGTGGCTTTATTGGCATGAGAAACATGTGTTAACATTGCCAAAGCAAGTGAGGTAGATAATATACAAAAGTGAAATAAACAATAAAAATGAACAGTAAACATTGCACAAACAGAAGTTTCAAAACAATAAAGACATTACAAATGTCATATTACGTATATATACAGTGTTGCAACGAGAGATGTGAGAGATGAGAGATGGTTGAACTGAGACAATGGTTGAGTAATAGTTTCAAACAGTACCTTATAGGAGAGAGAGATGAGCATGGGAGCAATGTTCTGGATCGCCCCGTGGTTAAACAGAACCGTCTGATGCTCTGGACTCTACAGAACACACACATAACTGAGTCATTCCTCAGACAGACTAATTAACATGTCTTCTACTAGATGACCGTTTTAAATGTGTACTGCTGTACTGACCTTGCAGCAGTGAGAGAAGATCTGGGTGATGTAGTCCTGCGTCCGCGGAGACCGACTCAGCAGGGACATCAAGTGGGGAATCACAGTGGGGTCCTGAAGGAGACAGACACTGTGACTGTCCACCCGGCTCAGAACACACGGCTCAGATTCAGAACACACGGCTCAGAACACACGGCTCAGATTCAGAACACACGGCTCAGAACACACGGCTCAGATTCAGAACACACGGCTCAGATTCAGAACACACGGCTCAGAACACACGGCTCAGATTCAGAACACACGGCTCAGAACACACGGCTCAGATTCAGAACACACGGCTCAGATTCAGAACACACGGCTCAGAACACACGGCTCAGATTCAGAACACACGGCTCAGAACACACGGCTCAGATTCAGAACACACGGCTCAGATTCAGAACACACGGCTCAGAACACACGGCTCAGAACACACGGCTCAGATTCAGAACACACGGCTCAGAACACACGGCTCAGATTCAGAACACACGGCTCAGATTCAGAACACACGGCTCAGATTCAGAACACACGGCTCAGATTCAGAACACACGGCTCAGATTCAGAACACACGGCTCAGATGAGTGCTAGAGAGAGCATGTTGTAATATTACGCTACACCCCTATGGATGTGTGTCAGAGAACAAGTGACTAAGACTTACAGTGTAGAGCAGCTGCACTGGGGTGACTGGACTGATGAAGACTGTCCTGAGGCAGCGAAGACAAGCCTCGATGAAGACCAGGTCTGGACATACCAGACCTGCATATACACAGAGAGCATAAGTAAATGATCAAATCACATTGTATTAGTCACATGCGCCGAATACAACAGGTGTAGACCTTACAGTGAAATGCTTTACTTACCTAACCAACAATGCAGTTAAGAAAAATAAGTGTTAAGTAAAAAATAAAAAATAAAGTAATTGAAGAGCAGCAGTAAAATAACAGTAGCGATGTTATATACAGGGGGTACCGGTACAGAGTCAATGTGGAGACTATATACAGGGGGTACCGGTACAGAGTCAATGTGGAGGCTATATACAGGGGGTACCGGTACAGAGTCAATGTGGAGACTATATACAGGGGGTACCGGTACAGAGTCAATGTGGAGGCTATATACAGGGGGTACCGGTACAGAGTCAATGTGGAGACTATATACAGGGGGTACCGGTACAGAGTCAATGTGGAGACTATATACAGGGGGTACCGGTACAGAGTCAATGTGGAGACTATATACAGGGGGTACCGGTACAGAGTCAATGTGGAGGCTATATACAGGGGGTACCGGTACAGAGTCAATGTGGAGGCTATATACAGGGGGTACCGGTACAGAGTCAATGTGGAGGCTATATACAGGGGGTACCGGTACAGAGTCAATGTGGAGACTATATACAGGGGGTACCGGTACAGAGTCAATGTGGAGGCTATATACAGGGGGTACCGGTACAGAGTCAATGTGGAGACTATATACAGGGGGTACCGGTACAGAGTCAATGTGGAGGCTATATACAGGGGGTACCGGTACAGAGTCAATGTGGAGACTATATACAGGGGGTACCGGTACAGAGTCAATGTGGAGGCTATATACAGGGGGTACCGGTACAGAGTCAATGTGGAGGCTATATACAGGGGGTACCGGTACAGAGTCAATGTGGAGGCTATATACAGGGGGTACCGGTACAGAGTCAATGTGGAGACTATATACAGGGGGTACCGGTACAGAGTCAATGTGGAGGCTATATACAGGGGGTACCGGTACAGAGTCAATGTGGAGGCTATATACAGGGGGTACCGGTACAGAGTCAATGTGGAGACTATATACAGGGGGTACCGGTACAGAGTCAATGTGGAGACTATATACAGGGGGTACCAGTACAGAGTCAATGTGGAGGCTATATACAGGGGGTACCGGTACAGAGTCAATGTGGAGACTATATACAGGGGGTACCGGTACAGAGTCAATGTGGAGACTATATACAGGGGGTACCGGTACAGAGTCAATGTGGAGACTATATACAGGGGGTACCAGTACAGAGTCAATGTGGAGGCTATATACAGGGGGTACCGGTACAGAGTCAATGTGGAGACTATATACAGGGGGTACCGGTACAGAGTCAATGTGGAGACTATATACAGGGGGTACCGGTACAGAGTCAATGTGGAGACTATATACAGGGGGTACCAGTACAGAGTCAATGTGGAGGCTATATACAGGGGGTACCGGTACAGAGTCAATGTGGAGGCTATATACAGGGGGTACCGGTACAGAGTCAATGTGGAGACTATATACAGGGGGTACCGGTACAGAGTCAATGTGGAGGCTATATACAGGGGGTACCGGTACAGAGTCAATGTGGAGACTATATACAGGGGGTACCGGTACAGAGTCAATGTGGAGGCTATATACAGGGGGTACCGGTACAGAGTCAATGTGGAGACTATATACAGGGGGTACCGGTACAGAGTCAATGTGGAGACTATATACAGGGGGTACCGGTACAGAGTCAATGTGGAGACTATATACAGGGGGTACCGGTACAGAGTCAATGTGGAGGCTATATACAGGGGGTACCGGTACAGAGTCAATGTGGAGGCTATATACAGGGGGTACCGGTACAGAGTCAATGTGGAGACTATATACAGGGGGTACCGGTACAGAGTCAATGTGGAGACTATATACAGGGGGTACCGGTACAGAGTCAATGTGGAGGCTATATACAGGGGGCACCGGTACAGAGTCAATGTGGAGGCTATATACAGGGGGTACCAGTACAGAGTCAATGTGGAGACTATATACAGGGGGTACCGGTACAGAGTCAATGTGGAGACTATATACAGGGGGTACCAGTACAGAGTCAATGTGGAGGCTATATACAGGGGGTACCGGTACAGAGTCAATGTGGAGACTATATACAGGGGGTACCGGTACAGAGTCAATGTGGAGACTATATACAGGGGGTACCGGTACAGAGTCAATGTGGAGACTATATACAGGGGGTACCAGTACAGAGTCAATGTGGAGGCTATATACAGGGGGTACCGGTACAGAGTCAATGTGGAGGCTATATACAGGGGGTACCGGTACAGAGTCAATGTGGAGACTATATACAGGGGGTACCGGTACAGAGTCAATGTGGAGGCTATATACAGGGGGTACCGGTACAGAGTCAATGTGGAGACTATATACAGGGGGTACCGGTACAGAGTCAATGTGGAGGCTATATACAGGGGGTACCGGTACAGAGTCAATGTGGAGACTATATACAGGGGGTACCGGTACAGAGTCAATGTGGAGACTATATACAGGGGGTACCGGTACAGAGTCAATGTGGAGACTATATACAGGGGGTACCGGTACAGAGTCAATGTGGAGGCTATATACAGGGGGTACCGGTACAGAGTCAATGTGGAGACTATATACAGGGGGTACCGGTACAGAGTCAATGTGGAGACTATATACAGGGGGTAACAGTACAGAGTGAATGTGGAGACTATATACAGGGGGTACCGGTACAGAGTCAATGTGGAGGCTATATACAGGGGGTACCGGTACAGAGTCAATGTGGAGACTATATACAGGGGGTACCGGTACAGAGTCAATGTGCGGGGCACTGGTTAGTTGAGGTAATATGTACATGTAGGTAGAGTTAAAGTGACTATGCATAGACAATAAACAGAGTAGCAGCAGCGTAAAAGAGGGAACGGGGACAGTGCAAATAGTCTGGGTAGCCATTTGATTAGCTGTTCAGAACTCTATGGCTTGTGGGTAGAAGCTGTTAATTAGCCTTTTGGAACTAAACTTGCAGCTCCGGTACCATGCAGTAGCAGAGAGAACAGTCTACGACCAGGGTGGCTGGAGTCTGACAATTTTTAGGGCCTTCCTCTGATACCGCCTGGTATAGAAGTCCTGGATGGCAGGAAGCTTGGCCCCAGTGATGTATTGGGCCGTACGCACTACCCTATATAGTGCCTTTGAAGTCGGAGGCTGAGCAGTTGCCGTACCAGGCAGTGAGGATCTGCAAACCCATGCCAAATCTTTTCAGTCCCCTGAGGGGGAAAAGGTTTTGTCGTGCCCTCTTCACGACTGTCTTGGTGTGTTTGGACCATGATAGTTTGTTGGTGATGTGGACACCAAGAAACTCTAAGCTTTCAACCTGCTCCATTACAGCCCTGTCGAGGAGAATGGGGGTGTGCTCGGTTCTCCTTTTCCTGTAGTCCACAATCATCTCCTTTGTCTTGATCACGTTGAGGGAGAGGCTGTTTTCCTGGCATTGTCTCTGACCTCCTCCCTATAGGGCTGTCTCATTGTTGTCAGTGATTAGGCATACCACTGTTGTGTCATCAGCAAACTAAATGGTGTTGGAGTTGTGCCTGGTCATGCAGTCATGAGTGAAGAGGGAGTACAGGAGGGGACTGAGCACGCACCCCTGCGGAGCTCCAGTGTTGAGGTTCAGTGTGGAGGATGTGTTGCTACCTACCCTCACCATCTGGGGGGCGACCCATCAGGAAATCCAAGATCCAGTTGCACAGGGAGGTGTTTAGTCCCAGGGTTGTTAGCTTAGTGATGAGCTTTAAGGGCACTATGGTGTTGAACGCTGAGCTGTAGTGAAGGAGTAGCATTCTCTCGTAGGTGTTCCTTTTGTCCAGGTGGGAAAAGGAAGTGTGGAGTGCAATAGAGATTGCATCATCTGCGGATCTGTTTGGGCGGGTTACCTTAGTGTTCTTGGGCACAGGGACTATGGTGGTCTGCTTGAAACATGTTGGTATTACAGACTCAGTCAGGGACAGGTTGAAAATGTCAGTGAAGACACTTGCCAGTTGGTCAGTGCATACTTGGAGTACACGTCCTGTTAATCCGTCTGGCCCTGCGGCCTTGTGAATGTTGACCTGTTTAAAGGTTTTACTCACATCAGCTGTGGAGAGCGTGATCACACAGTCTTCCGTAACCACTGACGCTCTCATGCATGCTTCAGTGTTGTTTGCCTCGATCCCAGCATAGAAGTAATTTAACTCATCTGGTAGGCTAATGTCACTGGGCAGCTCGCGACTGTGCTTCCCTTTACAATAATATTTTGAAGATAAATACACAACGCAGAGGATGAGAGGACAAGAGTACTAAACTAAATATAGTACTAATGGTCAATAGGGAATTGTCAACGTAAATAGGAGTTGGGTTTCAGTTCAACAGCTGTTTCAAATCTGTGAAAGGTCACTCCTGAACTCAGAGCTACATTCCGTACATTGAGTCGGGAACAGGATACTTGTTATTTGGCCATGTGGTACTGAAGGTCTGCTCAATGGTTAACCCCAGACTAGGGTGGGGGGTTATAAATGGGAGACTGAACATCTACCTCCCAGCACAACATCTTGATTTGTCCTTTTCAAATAAACCTATTTTCCTTCCCCTGATTTGCTTTGGAGTTTGTGTTATTGAAGAATAACATCAATTGCTAACACCTTTGTAATCTGTAATAGTTTTTGCAAGCCCTGCCCCATCCGATGAATGTCGGAGCCGGTGTAGTACGATTCAATCTTAGTACTGTTTTGATGCTTTGTCTATTTGATGCTTCGTCTGAGGGCATAGCGGGATCTCTTATAAGCTTCCGGGTTAGAGTCCCGCTCCTTGAAAGTGGCAGCTCTACCCTTTAGCCCAGTGCAGATGTTGCCTGTAATCCATGGCTTCTATTTGGGGTGTGTACGTACAGTCACTGTGGGGACGACGTCATCAATGCACTTATTGACAAAGCCAGTGACTGATGTGGTGTACTGCTTAATGCCGGAAGAATCCCAGAACATATTCCGGTCTGTGCTAGCAAAACAATCCTGTAGCTTAGCATCTGCGTCATCTGACCACTTCTTTATTGACTGAGTTACTGGTGCTTCCTGCTTGAGTTTTTGCTTGTAAGCAGGAATCAGGAGGATAGAATTATTTGCCAAATGGGGGTGAGGGAGAGATTTGTTTACATCTCAGTGTGTGGAGTAAATAAAGGTGGTCCAGAGTTATTTTCCCTCTGGTTGCATATTTAAAATGCTGGTAGAAATTAGGTAAAATAGATTTCAGTTTCCCTGCATTAAAGTCCCCGGCCACTAGGACCGGCGACTCAGGATGAGCATTTTTCTGTTTGCCTATGGCCGCATACAGCTCGTTGAGTGCGGTCTTAGTGTCAGCATCGGTTTGTGGTGGTCAATAGACAGCTACGAAGAATATAAATGAAAACTATTTTGGTAAAGACTGTGTGGTACAGCTTATCATGAGATACTCTACCTCAGGCAAGCAAAACCTAGAGACTTCCTTACTATTAGATTTTGTGCACCCGCTGTTGTTTACAAATATACACAGACCGCCTCCCCTTGTCTTACCGGAGGCTGCTGTTCTATCTTGCCGATACAGTGTAAAACCCGCCAGCTGTATGTTATTCATGGCGTCATTCAGCCACGACTCGGTGAAACACAAGATATTACTGTTTTTAATGTCCCGTTGGTAGGATATACGTGATCGTAGTTCATCTATTTTGTTATCCAGTAATTGTACGTTGGCTAATAGGACCGATAGTAAAGGCAGATTACCCACTCGCCATCGGATCCTTACAAAGCACCCCGACCTACGTCCCAGATATCCCTGTTTCTTTCTCCTGCGAATGACGTCCGACTCATTAAAGAAAGAATCTTCTTCCAGTACGGGGTGATTCATCTCTTCTGATATGTAGAAGCTCTTTTCAGTCATAACAGACGGTGGCAGAAACATTATGTACAAAATAAATTGAGTGAAAAAACACACTCAATAGCACAACCGGTTAAGGGACCGTAAAACGGCAGCCATTTCCTCAGGGGCCATTATCTGTTCGTTGTTTCCCTATTGTTTGCAGTGTGTGTGTGCGCGTGTGTGTGCGTGTGCGTGTGCGTGCGCGTGTGCGTGCGTGCGTGTGTTTGTGTGTACCTTGCAGCAGAGCAGGGATGATGTGACAGTCCACCAGGGACTTGATGTTGTTCTCTGTGCCCATGGCCAGACTGCCCAGTACCACCACACACTCTGTCCTCAGCACCACCGCACCCTCTGTCCTCAGTTCTGAGCCCAGCAACACCACACACTCTGTCCTCAGTTCTGAGCCCAGTACCACCACACCCTCTGTCCTCAGTTCTGAGCCCAGTACCACTGCACCCTCTGTCCTCAGTTCTGAGCCCAGCACCTCTGTCCTCAGCACCACCGCACCCTCTGTCCTCAGTTCTGAGCTCAACACCTCTGTCCTCTGCTCAGAGCTGGATAAGCCCTGCTGGAGCAGGTACAGTAACCTGGGGGAAGGAAGGACAGACTCTGTGAGAGAGAAAAAAAAGAAGACAGGGGAAGCAGGAAAAGAGGGGAGGTGAGAGAGGAGACCGAAGGTAAGGGGGAAAGCGAGAGATACCTGGGCACAGCTCCCAGGACAATCAGGTTGGCTTTCTGTTTGTTGTTTCCGATGACAGCATTCTTCATGTCACTGTGAACACACACACAGAGTCAGATGTGTGGAGCTCCCTCAGCATGTTACCAACAGCCACAATAACGACACTTGTCAGAGTTCATCCACAGTATAATTCCTATCACCAGCGCTAAACACGTCTAAACACTATGGCTAACTAACGTCTACAGGCTCAGCTGAGAAACATCAGTGCTGCTCCAGCTTGTTAACGTATTGCTTTGAGAGGATAGAATACTGATTATAAACTGGGTGGTTTGAGCCCTGAATGCTGATTGTATGAATGCCGTGGTATATCAGACCGGGTACTACGGGTATGACAAAACATTACATTTTTACTGCCCTAATTATGTTGGTAACCAGTTTATATCAGCAATAAGGCACCTCGGGGTTTGTTGTATATGGCCAATATACCACGGCTAAGGGCTGTATCCAGACACTCCGTGTTGCGTCGTGCATAAGAACAGCCCTTAGGCATGGTATATTGGCCATATACCACACCCCCTCGGGCCTTATTGCTTAAATATCACACACCATTTATTTAAGCCAATAACATATGAAAAGTTATCCAGAGTACAGAATTCTAACTGTGGTTCGCCAACTGATGAGACCCTATAGAATGTAATGCATGCGATATAAAGATACTAGTAGTTAATGGAGTGAAATAGCCATGAGCTGGCAGAGGCCAGTGGAAAAGAACAGCTGCACCAGTCAGGTAGTGATGCGGCCAGCTGCCTAAAACCGTAACCAGAGCTGGGCCTCAGAGAAAAAAATAAAGATGAAGCAGACTGACTGATCACACACAGGTCGTACAGCCACATGTAAACAAAGTGGTCTAAGCAGCTCTCACTGAGCTCACACTAGGCATTCAGACTCACACAAGGACAGACACAGAGGCTTGTGTCCCAAATGGCACCCTATTTCCCATAAGGCTCTGGTCAAAAGTAGTGCACTAAGTAGAGAAAAGGGTGCCATTTGGGACAAAAAAAACCAAAGAGGGACAGTGACAGGACAAATATAAAGTGTTCCTATAGTAAGACATAGGCTAATACAACACAAGGTCATGTAAATTATAATGTACTTACATGACTCCCTGCAGCACTTTCTGTGGATCGGGGTGGAACAGCCGGTCAACATAATGGCGGCTGGTGGCCGTGACCTCCTGCATGGTGACACGAGAGAGAACAACAGTGAGTCGGCACTGGCCTCCCTCCTCATCCCACCGCTGACGCCAACCACACACACACTCAGCAGTCAGGACTGGTCAGGGGCCAGACAGATACGCCATCCCAGAAAAGCCCTTCCTAACTATACAACTGGTCAACAGGCACTAGGCTACTCTCGTCAAGCTGTAAACTCATCCAGAGCACGAGACGGCTGTATGCCACTTAATAACTTTATCATCGAGTGGTGGGGACTGTCCAGAACTTTCCGCACTACTCACTATGTGAGATACACTACATGACTAAAAGTATGTGGACACCTGGGCCCAAATTCACAAACTCTTAAGAAGAAATGTCTTCTTTAATGCAATTTTTTCCTTAAAAAACTTCTTACGTTTTTTTCGTAAGTAGTGTTTTGTGAATCCGGCCCCTGCTCGTCAAACATCTCATTCCAAAATCATGGGCATTAATATGGAGTTGGTCCCCCCTTTGCTGCTGTAACAGCCTCCAATCTTCTGGGAAGGCTTTCCACTAGATGTTGGAACATTGCTGCGGGGACTTGCTTCCATTCAGCCATAAGAGCATTAGTGAGGTCGGGCACTGATGTTGGGCCTGGCTCGCAGTCGGAGTTCCAATATTTTTTTCCCTTATTTTTTCTTAACAGCAAATCAATACAAAAAGTACATGGGAACACAAGTATATATAAAGAATATAAAAAGGACATTTGGGCTAGGGGCGGGGCTAGGGGCGGGGCTAGGGGATACAATATCACATTACACAAGGACCTTAAAGGACATACACACATTTATAATTTTAACAGCTTTTTTGTTGGCAGAGGTTTTAACAATCTTAAAATATAGTTCAATTTCTTTTTGCAAGGTAATAAAATGTGTTGTTTTGTTTGTAAATATACATTTGTGAATATGAAATTTGGCCAAAAGAGTAATGAAATGAATTACATAAAATTGTTTCAACTTATTTCTATGATAAGTAAAGAATCCAAGCAGTATATCTCTTCATAACAGTGTACAATCTTCTTAAATGTGTTCAATTATAAATATACTGACGTCTTGCCACAGATTCCTTACATGAATACAATGCAACACTGTTTCTGAGTGGTAATTACAAAAGGTACAATTTGATTTTGTTTTTTTCATATAGTGGTTGGCAGGATAATATTTATGAATAATTTTAAAAGAAACTTCCTTCTTAAGGATCGGACCCTTTTTTTCCCTCCAAATTTCACCTAAAATTACATACCCAAATATAACTGCTTGTAGCTCAGGACCTGAAGCAAGGATATACATATTCTTGATACCATTTCAAATCAAATCAAATTTTATTGGTCACATACACATGGTTAGCAAAGTTGATGCGAGTGTAGCGAAATGCTTGTGGTTCTAAGTAATCTAACAATTTCACAACAACTACCTTATACACACAAGTGTAAAGGAATGATTAAGAATATGTACATATAAATATATGGATGAGCGATGGCTGAAAGGCAAAGGCAAGATGCCTATGTACTTTTTGTATTGATTTGTTGTTAATAAAAAATATGAAAAAAACATAATTGGAACGCCGAAGCGAGCCAGGCCCAACACCAGTGCCCGACCTCACTAATGCTCTTGTGGCTGAATGGAAGCAAGTCCCTGCAGAAATGTTCCAAAGGAAACACTTTGAAGTTGGTGGAAATGTGAAATGAATGTAGGAGAATATAACACATTAGATCTGGTAAGAGATGACACAAAGAAAAAACGTGTTTGTGTTTTTTGTTCCATCATCTTTGAAATGCAAGAGAAAGGCCACAATGTATTATTCCAGCTTTCAACCATTGCATTTATGTTCAAAATGTTGTATCAAGTCTACCCAAATGTGCCTAATTGGTTTATTAATACATTTTCAAGTTCATAACTGTGCACTCTCCTCAAACAATAGCATGATGTTATTTCCGATTCATTCCAAAGGTGTTCGATGTGGCTGAGGCGTTTTCTGCATGATAACTTAAATCTCAAGCCATCTTATTAACGTTAACTTTATAAAGTGTGTAGCTAGCTAGATGTTCGGTATCTTGTTGAACCCTAACGCTTCGAACACACCGACAGTGTCATTGCGCAAATAGTACGCAGCATCATCTGGATGTGTGTGCAACAAAAGTTCAACATTCACCTTCTGCTCCCATTTCTGTCAAGCCGCCCACGCATACAGTTTGACACATACATTCGATAAATCCAACATATGCACCACACCAAACGCACTGCAACTGCAACGCTGCAAGGATTTATGTGAATTTATCAAAATGCCTTTCAGTCAGTTGACCATGAAGTGTTGCTAGCTAGACTCAGAAACATTGCTCTCAGTGAAGGGGTAGTAAATTGGTTTAGGAACTATCTTTCTGACAGAACACAATGTGTATATACTGACAATCACAGGTCTAGCTTTCTTGAGATTAATAGAGACGTGCCCCAGGGTTCCATTTTAGCTTCTCAATTTTTATTAATGATTTGGGAAATGGGATGCAACCAGCAAACATTACATCTATATGCAGATGACACAGTTATATATTCATGTGCTCCTTCTGTGGTTCAGGCTGTTGAAGAGCTCCAAACTGCTTTTCAGTCACTGCAGGCCTCCCTTTATGGTCTCAAACTGGTCTTGAATATACAAAAACTGAATTCATGACCTTTACCAGAGCTAGAACTCTGCCAGAGAACGTTGGCATTGTCACATCTGGTGGCTTATCCATTGGAAAAGTGTCATCCTACAAATACCTAGGCATTTGGTTGGATAACAAATTGTCCTTTAAAGTTCATGTGGATAATCTTGTGACAAAGCTTACATTGAAATTGGGTTTTTATTTTCGTAATAAGGCTTGCTTCCCGCTTATGGCTAGAAAGAAGCTTGTTCAGCCCACTTTTCTCTCTGTATTTGATTATGGTGACCTGTTGTATATGCATGCAACCTCCTCCGTCTTAGAGACTGCACGATAAGCAGAGTCCATTCTTGCTCATTATTACCAATGCCAAGTCACTCACCCGTCATTGCACATTATCCAACCTACCATTTGGTACCTCACTTTATATGCGCAGAAATATACATTTGTATGTGTTCATCTACAAAGCCTTTTTGGGTAAACTCACTCTTTACCTCTGTAGTCTGGTCTCCTTCACCACCAGCAGTTACCATACCCGGTCTGCTAGGTGGTTGCTACTTAAAGTCCCCAGGACATTCATAGTATTAGGCTAGATTGCCTTCTCCTCTTGTGCACCAGACGCATGGAATAATCTACAATCCATGCTTCATCTCGATATGTTAGTGCCACTGAATTCATTTAAAATATTGAAGGGAGACTCTGTTACAGAGGAGTATAAAATACTTTTTTAGGCTGGATGTTTTAATTCTGTAATGTATTGATTTTTGCTGCCTTCTTGGCCAGATCTCCCTTGAAAAAGAGACTCTGGGTCTCAATAGGCTTTTCCCGGTTAAATAAAAGGTAAAAAAATTTTTTTTAACAATGCAAACCCAGTGTTTCATTGGAAATGAATGTAATTCTGGTGTACCAAAATGCAATGACGCTGTCGGTGTGTTCGAAGCGTAAGCGATGTGCTAACGTTAAAGTTTGAAAAAGTTGAAAGTAACGTCTCGATCATAAAACTGACAGCAGTTGTCACCGAAAGCGTCATTTAATTTTGGTACACCAGAATTACATTCATTTCCAATGAAATACTGTGTTTGCCTAGCAGCAACAGTTGCAGTGCGTTCATTGTAGTGCATAGTTGCATTTATCGAATGTATGCGTCAAAACTAGTAGACCGCTCGACAGAAATGGGAGCAGAAGGTGAATGTTGAACTTTTGTCGCACACATATCCAGATGATGCTGCGTCCTGTATTGCGCAAACACACTGTCGGTGTGATCGAAGCATAACGCCCAGGAAGCTTAGATTCAAACTCCCATTTACCAATACGTTCGTTTACACCAAATATGGAGTTTCGCTGTACTTTTAAAAATCGTCTAAAGATAAAATGTACAAACAACCGGGGGAAAAAATCATCTTCGGCACCTCCAATGTATTGAGCTGTTCTAGACTTCCAACCTGTGCGCGGCAGTAATGAGTGATTTGCAGATAGCAGTTGAACCAGTGTCTATGTAGCTAGAGTAACTATGGTTATTTACAGCTAACTAACTAGCGGCTGGTTCCAGTTAACTAGCATAACCTTTTGATTGCATCGTTAACGTTTTGTGCAATAAAGTTGTTAGCTACAGGTTTGAGATTTTTCATCTTAATTGGATTCACATAAAATGTGTCACCGGTTGCTAACTAACTCATTCCGGGTGACAGTCGGGAGACCGCCTTTGCTAGCTAGATACAGTACATGTTGCAAAGCCTGTGCTAGCTAGCTAGCAGCAACTTCAGTGCATGTCGTCAAAGACATTGCTATTGATGAGACACACAAAAAGCGTTTCACTATCCAATGTACTGAATAATGCACAGAAAACGTTAGTATTTATTCAATTGTATAAGTGGGACACTCACAGATAACACGCTGATGCGGAGAGGGGCCTCCAACAAGCACGCCATCTCTCTTCCCCCTATCGAGCGCCCCAATCGGAGCAGCACTTTCCGAATACCCCGCCCTCCAGACCAGCTGCTCAGATTTTAAAAAGTAAATATAGCTTAATCACGCAACACTTCAGAATAAGTTAGTATATGATGGGTTATGTCGAGTTAATATGTGTGTCTTTGGTCTGTTTGAAATATCGTTTCATCTTCTAATGAAACTAGTATTTATATTTACCAACTGGCTACATTGTAGATGATCGAATGTCAATTTGTAAATCAAGTAAATTTTGCTTCTAAACGCGCAGGTTTGACATTGAAGCATGGCTGATTAAGACGCGATTGTTATAAGCATTTATGTGCATACAACAAATATTTGTATTCGTAAAGAAGTGCTGGTATTGGGAAGTATTACAGTTTGGGATAATGTATAGGTGTTTGACTATTTGTAAATTATTTTGATTGTGGAAAGTGCTACCGACGAATCCATCAGTCGATTTACTTTGGGGAATATTGGAGCATGCGCTGAGGTCTAACAACGCGGAGGTGGGAAAAACGTTCCGAGTCATACATTTTGGTTGAGATAAACAGAACAAACCAACATAATCATGGTAGCTAGTTAGCTAACTCTATCGTAACGTCAAAGTGCAAAAGACGAGAAACAATTGAACATGTTAGTTTGATTTGACTAGTGATTGCATTGCATGCATCTCTTAGCCAGGACAAGTCTACAACCCCGGACGGTGGACGTGTGATAGCTAGCAGTTATCTACTGGAGCTAGTAGCAATCAATTAACACAAATTATTGAGCTAATATGCTAACTTTCTACATTGTATTTTATTCAATGATATAATCGTCTTCCTCATATAATTCAGCTCAGCACAGAAAAAGAAGGCCCTTACGGGAGTCTACAGCCAATCATCAGCCATGAAAATAGCTGTGGAAGGGTGTTGCCATGGAGAGCTGGATAAGATCTATGAGACGATTGGCTACCTGGAGCAGAAGGAGGGGGTGAAGGTAGACCTGCTGCTGTGTTGTGGAGACTTCCAGGCTGTGAGGAACGAGGGGGACATGAAGTGCATGGCTGTGCCGCAAAAGTACAGGCAGATGCAGACCTTCTACAAGTTAGTACCTTCCTATCACCTCTGCTCTCTCTCTTTCTCGCTCTCATGTAGGGCCAGGGGTTTTTCCTGAACCCTGCATGACCTGATCCTGGAAAAACTCTAGACCTTACCTTACTCTGAGAGATGGCTGTTGACCCCTATGGCTTTAGATGCCATAGGAATCAACAGCCAGGTGGGTTAAATTGGTTAAGCCCAACCCTGTCAATACTACTTATGGTTCCTTTAGTTTAAGGGACAATCTGTTGTATTTCTGATGGTTGTGTCTTGGTTCGTGCAGGTACTACTCTGGAGAGAAGAAGGCTCCGGTCCTGACTATCTTCATCGGTGGGAATCACGAGGCCTCCAACCATCTCCAGGAGCTCCCGTACGGGGGCTGGGTGGCTCCCAACATCTACTACATGGGTAAGACCTTACCTTCGCACTCTGGCTACGAAGCTAAAACACATATTACAAGTTCCATGGATTGCTCTCTCAATGCCACTTGTCAATCAGGAAATTCGGGAGCGTTCACTTGCCCGAAAATGTTAATCTAATAATAACAGTGTATATGGTCTTCCATCAGG
The DNA here is from genome assembly GCF_045791955.1 of Oncorhynchus clarkii lewisi. Taxonomy (NCBI): domain Eukaryota; kingdom Metazoa; phylum Chordata; class Actinopteri; order Salmoniformes; family Salmonidae; genus Oncorhynchus; species Oncorhynchus clarkii. Next base: position 38,774,607 of record NC_092168.1, on the reverse strand, counting down.
TTATGCTGGTGTTGTGCGCTACAAAGGAGTAAGGATAGGTGGCTTGTCTGGAATCTTCAAAGGGCATGATTACAGGAAAGGTGAGGTCATAAAGGAGTAAGGATAGGGGGCTTGTCTGGAATCTTCAAAGGGCATGATTATAGGAAAGGTGAGGTCATAAAGGAGTAAGGATAGGGGGCTTATCTGGAATCTTCAAAGGGCATGATTACAGGAAAGGTTAGGTCATAAAGGAGTAAGGATAGGGGGCTTGTCTGGAATCTTCAAAGGGCATGATTACAGGAAAGGTGAGGTCATAAAGGAGTAAGGATAGGTTGCTTGTCTGGAATCTTCAATGGGCATGATTACAGGATCGGTGAGGTCATAAAGGAGTAAGGATAGGGGGCTTGTCTGGAATCTTCAAAGGGCATGATTACAGGATCGGTGAGGTCATAAAAGAGTAAGGATAGGGGGCTTGTCTGGAATCTTCAAAGGGCATGATTACAGGAAAGGTGGGGTCATAAAGCTCTAGTAGATGTTCTCCTGTCTCTGCAAATGTGTTGCAGCTCAACTGTCTATAAAATGTAATCAATGCTCTTTTTTTCAGGACATTATGAGTTCCCTCCATATAACCCAGAAACTCTACGCAGTGTTTACCACATCAGGAACATCGATGTCTTCAAACTCAAACAGGTGACTACCACTCACAGGGTTAATACGTCATATGTCCCCCTATTATTATCATATGTCATATTATGTCCCCCCTATTTTACCACTAGATCCAGATGCCTGTGGATGTGTTCCTGACCCATGACTGGCCTCGTGGGATCTACCATTACGGCAGCACAGGGGAGCTGCTGAGGAAGAAGAAGTTCCTGAGGCAGGAGGTGGAGTCCAACACACTGGGTAGTCCTGCAGCAGCAGAGCTCCTGGCCCACCTGCAGCCTAACTACTGGTTCTCTGCGCACCTCCACGTCAAGTTCGCTGCCCTAATGCAGCACCCGGTGAGCTGAACTGAAGACAGTTGAGAGAGAGAGAGACTGCCGTGCATATTCAAAGTTTGGATTCTTTCTGATTAATTCGAATTTAAGATTCTATGATTGTCGCATGATGTGTTGATTCAGCACCGACATTGACATTTTCCCACACCAACATCTTCTTTCTCCTGATTGTATATCTAATGTATGTGCTGCCAGATCACATAACTGATATTGTATCAGCACTGGTTATATCACTGCTCTGTTTGTCTCTTTAGGCCAAAGTTGATGCTGCCCCCCGCACTACCAAATTCCTCTCACTGGATAAGTGCCTCCCATACAGGGACTTCCTACAGGTGAGAGAGGGGGTGATTAATAGAGAGGGGGTGATGACATAGATGTGAAGGGATTAAGTTCTGGTTTCATAGATCCAGATTAAATCTACTTTTGAATGGAGAATCTTTTCAAATTGGTCTGTGAAACAGCCTGCGTGCGTGCAGGTCTTATTTTGGGCTAGTATTTGCTACAGGCGTGTTCTCTGTAGTGCATGTCTGAGTTGATGCTGACTTGTAGGGTGTGTGTTTCAGATCGTAGAGGTAGCAGACAGGCCAGGATCATCCCAGGGTCTGGAGTATGATCCAGAGTGGCTGGCCATCCTCAAAGCTACAGACAGCCTGCAGACTGTCAGCCCTAATTACTGGAACCCCCCGCAGAACAACGGCCTGCACACAAGGTCAGACACACACCTCTCTTTCTCTCACTGTCTCTCACATACTACACACACCGCTCTTTCTCTCACTGTCTCTCACATACTACACACACCTCTTTCTCTCACTGTCTCTCACATACTACACACACCTCTCTCTCTCTCATACTACACACACCTCTCTCTCTCATACTACACACCTCTCTCTCTCTCATACTACACACACCTCTCTCTCTCTCATACTACACACACCTCTCTCTCTCTCATACTACACACACCTCTCTCTCTCTCATACTACACACACCTCTCTCTCTCTCTCATACTACACACACCTCTCTCTCTCTCTCATACTACACACACCTCTCTCTCTCTCTCATACTACACACACCTCTCTCTCTCTCTCATACTACACACACCTCTCTCTCTCTCTCATACTACACACACCTCTCTCTCTCTCTCATACTACACACACCTCTCTCTCTCTCTCATACTACACACACCTCTCTCTCTCATACTACACACACCTCTCTCTCACATACTACACACACCTCTCTCTCTCTCTCACATACTACACACACCTCTCTCTCTCTCTCTCTCTCTCTCATACTACACACACCTTCTCTCTCGCTCTCACTGGTGCTCTCTCATACTACACACACACCTTCTCTCTCTCTCTCACATACTACACACACCTTCTCTCTCGCTCTCACTGGTGCTCTCTCATACTACACACACCTTCTCTCTCTCTCTCACATACTACACACACCTTCTCTCTCGCTCTCACTGGTGCTCTCTCATACTACACACACCTCTCTTACTTACTCATTCACTTAATCAATCTCTTTTTTTGTCGCTATCTCACATACATACACCCCCACACACACATTAAACCCTGCTATCTCACATACATACACCCCCACACACACATTAAACCCTGCTATCTCACATACATGCACCCCCACACACACATTAAACCCTGCTATCTCACATACATGCACCCCCACACACACATTAAACCCTGCTATCTCACATACATGCACCCCCACACACACATTAAACCCTGCTATCTCACATACATACACCCCCACACACACATTAAACCCTGCTATCTCACATACATACACCCCCACACACACATTAAACCCTGCTATCTCACATACATACACCCCCACACACACATTAAACCCTGCTATCTCACATACATGCACCCCCACACACACATTAAACCCTGCTATCTCACATACATGCACCCCCACACACACATTAAACCCTGCTATCTCACATACATGCACCCCCACACACACATTAAACCCTGCTATCTCACATACATACACCCCCACACACACATTAAACCCTGCTATCTCACATACATACACCCCCACACACACATTAAACCCTGCTATCTCACATACATACACCCCCACACACACATTAAACCCTGCTATCTCACATACATACACCCCCACACACACACATGAAACCCTGCTATCTCAAATACATACACACCATCCTTCACTTGCGCATACACCCCCACACACACATTAAACCCTACTATCTCACACGCGCATACACCCCCACACACACATTAAACCCTACTATCTCACACGCATACACCCCCACACACACATTAAACCCTACTATCTCACACGCATACACCCCCACACACACATTAAACCCTACTATCTCACACGCATACACCCCCACACACACATTAAACCCTACTATCTCACACGCATACACCCCCACACACACATTAAACCCTACTATCTCACACGCATACACCCCCACACACACATTAAACCCTACTATCTCACACGCATACACCCCCACACACACATTAAACCCTACTATCTCACACGCATACACCCCCACACACACATTAAACCCTACTATCTCACACGCATACACACCATCCTTCACTTACGCATACACCCCCACACACACGTGTAATGTGCTACTCATGATCTGTGTCTACCTACTTCTGTATGTTGTCCAGGTGGGACTTCAGTGCTTCTGAGGCAGCCATGATGGAGGCTGTGGGTGACCTGGGGGGTGAACTGTCCATCCCTGACAACTTCTGCCTGACCGTGCCAGCTTACGACCCTGCCCGGCCACAGCCCCATGCCCACCCCAGCTACAGCACCAACCCGCAGACCACCGAGCTCTGTGCCACCCTGGGTCTCAGAGACATCTATGCCCAGGTTGGGCAGGGAGGGTATGGGGGCCAGATAGGCACCCCAGAGCTGGAGGATGATGAAGTCCAGAGTGGAGATGAACCCAGTGAGTACCCTAGTGACACCTCAGGCCTGTCCAGCTCCTACAACCCTGATGAGATCACCATAGAGGATGAGTGGGAGGAAGAGGAGGAGGGAGGAGAGAAAGAGGGAAGGGGGAAGAGCCCTGATGCAGTGGTCCCAGAGGGGGAAGCGGGGGAGGCAGGAGGGAGACGGGACTCGGGGCCCCCCTCTAGAGAGCTGCCCCCCAGCCGCATGGTTCTGACCATGCCAGAGCCCAAATCAGACCCCGCTCCTCCCTCACGCCTGTCCCTCAACCTACCTCCTCCCTCTCACTCCTCACCTCCGGAAAGGGAGGAGGAGGAGGAGGAGCCCCATGTCCGGATCCCTAAGCGCACCAGTGGGGAGACGGGGGACCCTATCAGTACAGGCAGCACCCCTAGGATCAAACGCAGGAACCAGGTCATCTACACTGCAGTGGACGATGATGAGAGTGAGGACTAGGGCTGGAACTTGACCCAGGTTTCAGGGGGAAGTCAGTGGGAACTGTTGTCAAATAGAAGATTCTTATTATCTCCTTTTTATATTGCTATTGTCGTTCTTCAATGCAAACCAACAGAGTTTTTTTTTTTTAGTATAGGGTGAGTGGAGAATCCCATGATGGAAATGTATTTTTTTAAGTCTGTTCAGTTGCTTTTTTTAAATTATGAAATAAAGAAAATGGTGATTTTAAGAAAAAAATAAGTTGAATTTCAGATGAGGCACACTGTAGTTTTCCACTGTGGGTCAACTTCAAAAGGGCTGTGTTGGGAAACAACAAAAGGTTAAGAACATGAATATGTTTGTACACCAAATAGGAGGGGCCCCAGGACCTGTGGTTCCTGAGCTCTTTAGCAGACCCCCCAACCACCACACACACACACACAAAAACTACAGTTTCAAGCCAAAACCCATGACAGGAGACCAGTATTACCACTGACTAAACCATTGAGACATACTATCTGTTCAGTCACTGACTGCACACATGGCGCAATAGCACATCTTTATTGAACAACGCTTTACAGAGGTGCTGATGGGAGTTCAGTTTTTTCCCACACATTGTGTGAACATCATTATTATTACACATAACCTGTGATCAGGGAGTTAATGAATGAGTGACTCATGGATTCATCAGTTAATCACGATGAGCCCATGAAACAACTTGTTTTTAAATTAAGTAGAGCTCATCACATCGATTAGGGTCCTTTAGTTAGCGATTCATTCCAGGATGACATAGGTATTATAGTCAGTAAAATCAACAACAAACAGAACAGGTTCAATACAATTAGGTGAGAATACATAGTGTATTTTGACGAGAGTTCAAAGGGCAGACTGACAGACAACGTGCAGGCAGCTAATGGTTACAGGGATGTGCTTTACTTGGACTGCTACCTACTGAACACACCCCAGAGCAAACTCAAAGCATACAGGGGAATAAAACAGAGTAGGCACTTTGTTGTTTTTCAAACCCCTTGTAAGCACCCTTATTCTTCTTAGCTAAACATGCGCAATTCCAAAACGATCCCCCCCCCCCCCCCCTATCACCTACCTACCTCCCTGTAGATCTGAAACAAATGGAGAGTTAGAAGCAATATGGCAAACATAAATCCACCCAGTCGATCAGTTGACAAGGTGAAGCAAATATGTCTTCGCTCATCCATCCAGATCTATATGGAATGTCTAGGGGTTATGCGTTAATGGAGTCCAACAGAGTGGGTAGCTCTGTATTCAAAGCTGTCCGTCTCCAAACCAGTGCTTTGAACAGCATCAGCTCGTTAGTCAGTCATTAAAAGCGTTATTACATTGTTTTCATTTACATCAACTCTTACGCAGTAAGACACAGGACAAACGAGGAACAGCAGAACATAGCATGTAAATCATGGCCCATGCATTCACAACATGACAGGCAAGATACAATGGTTTCCTAACTACAGGACTTCATCCCTAGAGGGGTTTGTAGCCTGGTCCCAGATCTGCTTCTTCTGTCTAGCTCCACGATCATTGTCAACCATAGGGACTTGGCAATGACAGCACAAACAGATCTGAGACCAGGCTAGGGTTTTGAGATCCTACTATATATTATCACTCAGGAGAGGCAAGGATTTTCTCCTGACCAGGAGAAACTGCAGCCCTGGATATCACTGTGCAGTAACCAGGGTTTTCTGAGCTCGGTCCTGGGCCCCCTGGCTGTGTAGTGCTAGGGCAAAAAAACAAAACACGCACCCAGGAGGGGCCCAGGAAGGAGTTTGTGAAAAGCTGCATTAGACAGTGGATTGATTGTTAGAAACAGCGGTGGTCTCCAGCGAGGGCCAGACTCAGACATGGCATAGAGCAGACTCACTCTGTACTGTGGATTCTTCAGTGTATATCTAGTGTACATATGTGGGTGGAGGTGAGGACGAGGGGCCTGGATGATACCAGACTGGCATTGGCACCATGATGTCTCGCAACACCGCTGCTCTGAGGAGTATTAATAATAATAATATAGCCTAGGGGAAATAAATAAATGAGGCCAGAGGAAATAAGGGCATCAGAAGAGGCCATGAACTGTGTTTCCCTCCCTCTCATGCGATTGTGGGTAAACTGTGCCATCTAACATGGGTTATTCTATCTGTGGCAACCGGGAAGTGTCTGGAATGGCTCAGGCCAGGCCAAGGCTTCAGGGTTTAGGTTGTTCAGGCAGCCTGGGACTCATGCTAGAGGGAGTGATGAGGGGGCATTCAGGACAGCAGTAAAGGGAATACTTTGGGGGAGTGTGACCTGCATCCCATTCCCTCTTTTCCCCCCTCATCCCTTAAGACTCCCTCGCTCCAGCTCTCCTTTCTTCCCTCTGCCACTCAAGAACCGACACTGCAGCGATTGCATAATGAAATGGAACCATGATTGAAATGAATCGAGACAGACGAAAGGCAAAACAACATCCACGATTAGTGCTAAATAATATAGTCTCACACTCACTCTTTTTCTTCCTGTCTGTCAGTCTTTATCAGACCTCTCTCTCTGTCAGAAATCTATCTGGCTTCGCAAAAGACAACCGTCCTGTTCCGACTCTTTCCCTATGTCTCTATCTCTCTGTGGATGGGAGGGAGGGTGGAGGTTTGAAGGGGGTGTCCCCTTGCCCGACCCCAGAGGTTGGGAGCAGGGATGGCAGGGTGGAAGTGGAGCGGTCCTAGTTCCCACCTCCTCCTCCTCCTCCACAGCAGGATCGGGTGTTGTGGGCATCAGGGTCCTGTAGGTTCACTCCTCTGTGTCGTGCTGCGTGTGTAGGGTTCTGGGTGTCTGTTTTTGGCATCTTTTTGGCTGCAGAGACAGTGGAACACACTGTTATTATTCTGACCTAGTTCTAACTGGGGCCTGGAGTTTTTCTTGGGCAGGTCATGTTGTCATGAAAAACTGTTAACAACTGTTCTGTTATTAGGTCAACAATTGAAATGAACAAAAATGGTGTCACCTATAAGTATCCCTATAGATTGATGGGGGAAGATGGAAGCTTACCAATGGCCAGGAACAGATCGTTGACATTCATGGCCGTCTTGGCAGAGGTCTCCATGAAGAGAAGCCCAGTGTCTTCAGAATAGGTCTGGGCCTCCTGTCAGACAGGAGGCAACAGTCCATCAGTATTGGGAATCCCCAGTGTTTTAGAATTCATATTTGATGTCAGTGTATAGTGACGACCATAACATGTTACTGAGTCAGTGTAGAGGACAGTACCTCGTACTCCACTAGTCTCTTCTCAGCCAGGTCAGCCTTGTTCCCTGCCAAAGCGATGACAATGTTGGGGCTAGCCTGCCTCTGTAGCTCCTTCACCCAGGCTTTGGCTCGCTCAAACGTCTCCTACAGGAGGGCAAAGCAGAGGCCATAAGAGGTGCAAGTTGGTGAGAAAGAGGGAGTCAGATACAGTGCAACATTTAAATAACATGGCAATGTTCACATGATAGAGGGCTAGAGCGTCTATACAGTACAATGGGGCGATTCCACGGCAACAGAAAATATTGGTATCTCAGATTGTTCTGGCATTTCTCACATAGAAGGGAGGAAGGGTCTTTGAAATGCTTTTTACATTTGTATCACAAGACATTTAAAAAAAAATTTAAAACATGGTGAAAGTGGCCATTTTAGGCCCTTTTTATACCTGTACATTACTCCTGTCAGACCCTATGATCTGTGAACCGTACATGATACAGACAGCAGCTTGGTGTCATACTATAAGACCCTATGATCTGTGAACCGTACATGATACAGACAGCAGCTTGGTGTCATACTATAAGACCCTATGATCTGTGAACCGTACATGATACAGACAGCAGCTTGGTGTCATACTATAAGACCCTATGATGTGTGAACCGTACATGATACAGACAGCAGCTTGGTGTCATACTATAAGACCCTATGATGTGTGAACCGTACATGATACAGACAGCAGCTTGGTGTCATTATACTATAAGACCCTATGATCTGTGAACCGTACATGATACAGACAGCAGCTTGGTGTCATACTATAAGACCCTATGATCTGTGAACCGTACATGATACAGACAGCAGCTTGGTGTCATACTATAAGACCCTATGATCTGTGAACCGTACATGATACAGACAGCAGCTTGGTGTCATACTATAAGACCCTATGATCTGTGAACCGTACATGATACAGACAGCAGCTTGGTGTCATTATACTATAAGACCCTACGATCTGTGAACCGTACATGATACAGATAGCAGCTTGGTGTCATTATACTATAAGACCCTATGATCTGTGAACCGTACATGATACAGACAGCAGCTTGGTGTCATTATACTATAAGACCCTACGATCTGTGAACCGTACATGATACAGATAGCAGCTTGGTGTCATTATACTATAAGACCCTATGATCTGTGAACCGTACAGGATACAGACAACAGCTTGGTGTCATTATTCGCTGCTGCCATGTTGTGTTGCTACCATCTGTTGTCAGGTTGCTACCATGTTGTGTTGATGTCATGCTGTGTTGTCGTCTTAGGTCTATCTTTATGTAGTGTTGTCTCTCTTTTCGTGATGTGTGTTTTATCCTACATTTTTAATTAGAATCCCAGCCCCCATTCCCTTAGGAGGAATTTTGCCTCTTGGTCGGCCGTCACTTGTCTAGTTAACAAAAAAACAAGGTTAAATAAAATATACTCCTTATAGTGTGCTCTAAAAATGTCTTGATTATGAAATATAATTTTGCACATTCATTTATTCAACATAAAAAATCTGTAATCTCAAAAGACATATTGTTTGGAACAATAACCTCTACAAGTACATCACACTTCCAGTGGGCTCTCTGCTAATTCTGAAGGTATGATACATTTATATGGACACCAGAAATACAGTGAATTGTAAAGGGCTTCAAAGGGAACTCCCTCCCACTGCTGGTGATTTGCTGAATGTGCAATCCTAAAGGAGGGCTGTGATTGGTTAATGACCTATAATGTCAATTTCTATGTATAAAATGGTTCATATCATTAATAGTACCAGAGAGCCACTCTGGAAATGTGATGTGTTTTAAGAGTACTGTTACAATGTGTCTACAAAATAAGCTACGTCAAAAAAGGAAGTTGAGATATTAATATTTGTAATGTTGAATAAATTAACTAACATTTTTATTTCTGAATCTTGACACTCCATATTTGAGAGAACACTATAAGGAGTATAATGACACCAAGATGTTGTCTGTATAATGTACAGTTCACACATCATAGGGTCTTACAGTATAATGTATGGTTCACACATCATAGGGTCTTACAGTATAATGTAAGGTTCACACATCATAGGGTCTTACAGTATAATGTACGGTTCACACATCATAGGGTCTTACAGTATAATGTACGGTTCACACATCATAGGGTCTTACAGTATAATGTACGGTTCACACATCATAGGGTCTTACAGTATAATGTACGGTTCACACATCATAGGGTCTTACAGTATAATGTACGGTTCACACATCATAGGGTCTTACAGTATAATGACACCAAGATGTTGTCTGTATCATGTACGGTTCACACATCATAGGGTCTTACAGTATAATGTACGGTTCACACATCATAGGGTCTTACAGTATAATGTATGGTTCACACATCATAGGGTCTTACAGTATAATGTACGGTTCACACATCATAGGGTCTTACAGTATAATGTACGGTTCACACATCATAGGGTCTTACAGTATAATGACACCAAGATGTTGTCTGTATCATGTACGGTTCACACATCATAGGGTCTTACAGTATAATGTACGGTTCACACATCATAGGGTCTTACAGTATAATGTACGGTTCACACATCATAGGGTCTTACAGTATAATGACACCAAGATGTTGTCTGTATCATGTACGGTTCACACATCATGGTCTTACAGTATAATGTACAGTTCACACATCATAGGGTCTTACAGTATAATGTACAGTTCACACATCATAGGGTCTTACAGTATAATGTACGGTTCACACATCATAGGGTCTTACAGTATAATGTACGGTTCACACATCATAGGGTCTTACAGTATAATGTACGGTTCACACATCATAGGGTCTTACAGTATAATGTACGGTTCACACATCATAGGGTCTTACAGTATAATGTACGGTTCACACATCATAGGGTCTTACAGTATAATGACACCAAGATGTTGTCTGTATCATGTACAGTTCTCACATCATAGGGTCTTACAGTATAATGACTAGATGTCTGTATCATGTACGGTTCACACAACATAGGGTCTTACAGTATAATGACTAGATGTCTGTATCATGTACGGTTCTCACATCATAGGGTCTTATAGTATAATGACACCAAGATGTCTGTCATGTACGGTTCACACATCATAGGGTCTTACAGTATAATGACACCAAGATGTTGTCTGTATCATGTACGGTTCTCACATCATAGGGTCTTACAGTATAATGACACCAAGATGTCTGTCATGTACGGTTCACACATCATAGGGTCTTACAGTATAATGACACCAAGATGTTGTCTGTATCATGTACGGTTCTCACATCATAGGGTCTTATAGTATAATGACTAGATGTCTGTATCATGTACGGTTCTCACATCATAGGGTCTTATAGTATAATGACTAGATGTCTGTATCATGTACGGTTCACACATCATAGGGTCTTACAGTATAATGACACCAAGATGTCTGTCATGTACGGTTCACACATCATAGGGTCTTACAGTATAATTACTAGATGTTGTCTGTATCATGTACGGTTCACACATCATAGGGTCTTACAGGAGACAGGTATACACTTAGCATATAAAACATTAAGAACACCTGCTCTTTCCATGACAGACTGACCAGGTGAATCCAGGTGAAAGCTATGATCCCTTATTGATGTCACTTGTTAAATCCACTTCAATCCGTGTAGATGAAGGGGAGGAGACATGTTAAAGTAGGATGTTTAAGCGTTGAGACATGGATTGTATACGTGTGCCATTCAGAAGGTGAATGGGGAAGACAAATGATTTCAGTGCCTTTTGAATAGGGTATGGTAGTAGGTGCCAGGCACACCAGTTTGAGTCAAGAACTGCAACGATTCTGGGTTTTTCACACAACAGTTTGTTTCCCATGTGTATCAAGAATGGTCCACCAGCCAACTTCACACAACTTTGCATTGGAGTCAACATGGGCGAACATCCCTGTTGAATCATTTTGACACCTTGTAGAGTCCATGGCCCGACGAATTGAAGCTGTTCTGAGGGCAAAATGGGGGGGTGCAACTCAATATTAACAATGTGTTCCTAATGTTTGGTATAGTCAGTGTATGTCTAAAATTGGCCATTTCATCATGATCTTCTCAAAAATGGTTTGTGATACAAATGTAAAAGCATGGTAAATATCTTTCCTCCCAATGAAGTTTCTATCAGATACCAAACACATGTTCTGTTCCTGCTGGCATGGAATCACCCAATACATTTATTTACTCCTTAAGTTAGCTCTGAAAACACAGCTCTGTGGTGCGCTGAATGATGACTGTACCGGCTTGGTGATGTCAAAGACCACAATAGCAGCCTGTGCCCCGCGGTAGTACATGGGAGCCAGACTGTGGTAGCGCTCCTGTCCCGCCGTGTCCCAGATCTCAAACTTCACAGTGGTGTCGTCTAGACACACAGACTGGGCCAGGAATGCAGCTGAGACAGAGAAGACGAGAGAGTGAATGTAAAACGAATTATGTAAAACTCAACCCTTTCATCTCAGCAAACCCTCCCTTCTTGGTCCAGGAATAAAACTCTGTTCTTAACAGAAGATTTTGTTACGGCACTCCAGGAACAGAGTTGCCCAACCCTGATCTGGGGCCAACAGTGTGCCAGTCAACTTCTCTCCTCCCCCTCCCCTCTCTCCTCACCTCCAATGGTGGTCTCCTGGAACTCATCAAACTGTCCCTTGACGAAGCGCAGCACCAGGCTGGACTTGCCCACAGCCATGTCTCCCAGCAACACCAGTTTAAACTGGCATATCTTTGTCTGGGGCAGCATGCAATTGGGCCGGCCACTCCCTCTGGTAGCCATGGTGACAGAGATGAGGAGGGCAGGAGCCTCCCAGTGATGGGAGCTCAGACTACAGGGGACTCTGGGATGTGAAGTCTTTCTCCACCTCTCCTCTTTTTCTCTCTGTAGATGAGAGAATATTTTATTTTTGTATTTATTAAAGATCCCCATTCCTGGGGTTCAGGATCCTCTTCCTGGGGTCCAAACAAATGAAGGCAAAAACATTATTACACCACTACACATCAAAAATACAACATTTATAATACCACTATATATATATATAATACCACTTTGTGTGTGCTGGTGTGTGTGTGCGTAAACGTGTGTGTGTGTCCTGATTTTACTGCACGAGTTACTTGATGTGGAATAGATATGAGAACAGAACAGAGGGAACTGGTAATGGACAATGCTGGTAATGGACAATGCTGGTAATGGACAATGCTGGTAATAGAAAAAGGAAAGATTGGCTCAAATGACAGCAGGTGTCATTCAGTCTGGACAGGTGGGTCATTTTATTTTATTTTTTCATCAGTTCAGATGACCATTAATATCATGATCTATTTATGACAATATTATTACATGTTCTGCAATAATGCCCATCCACACAAATCTAGGAAGACTGACAAAACCAAAAACACATGCATAGAGGATGTTTGAGCATGACAGTCATATTTCATTGTGTGACGCCTTCTTGTCACCAGCCTACGGATTTGAGCTATGTAAATAAACTCAGCAAAAAAAGAAACACCCCTTTTTTCAAGGCCCATTCTTTCAGAGATAATTTGTAAAAATCCAAAGAACTTCACAGATCTTCATTGTAAAGGGTTTAAACACTGTTTCCCATGCTTGTTCAATGAACCATAAACAATGAATGAACATGCACCTGTGGAACGGTAGTTAAGACACTAACAGCTTACAGACGGTAGGCAATTAAGGTCACAGTTATGAACACTTAGGACACTAAAGAGGCCTTTCTACTGACTCTGAAACACACCAAAAGAAAGATGCCCAGGGACCCTGCTCATCTGCGTGAACATGCCTTAGGCATGCTGCAAGGAGGCATGAGGACTGCAGAAGTGACCAGGGCAATAAATTGCAATGTCCGTACTGTGAAATGCCTAAGACAGCGCTACAGGGAGACAGGACTGACAGCTGATCATCCTCTCAGTGGCAGACCACGTGTAACAACACCTGCACAGGATCGGTACATCCGAACATCACACCTGGGGACAGGTACAGGTGTTGTAAGGCAGGTCCTCACCAGACATCAACGGCAACGTCGCCTATGGGCACAAACCCACCGTTGCTGGACCAGACAGAACTGGCAAAAAAGTGCTCTTCACTGATGAGTTGCGGTTGTCTCACCAGGGGTGATGGTCGGATTCGCGTTTATAGTCAAAGGAATGAGCGTTACACCGAGGCCTGTACTCTGGGGCAGTGTGTCACAGCATCATCGGACTGAGCATACCCTTCCTGCAGGCTCATCCTGACATGACCCTCCAGCATGACAATGCCACCAGCCATACTGCTCATTATGTGCGTGATTTCCTGCAAGACAGGAATGTCAGTGTTCTGCCATGGCCAGCGAAGAGCCCGGATCTCAATCCCATTGAGCATGTCTGGGACCTGTTGAATCGGAGGGTGAGGGATAGGGCCATTCCCCCCAGAAATGTCTGGGAACTTGCAGGTGCCTTGGTGGAAGAGTGGGGTAACATCTCACTGCAAGAACTGGCAAATCTGGTGCAGTCCACAAGGAGATGCACTGCAGTACTTAATGCAGCTGGTGGCCACACCAGATACTGACTGTTTCTTTTGATACCCCCCCCCTTTGTTGTTCAGTTTGTGTCTCAGTTGTTGAATCTTGTTATGTTCATACAAATATTTACACGTTAAGTTTGCTGAAAATAAAGGCTGTTGACAGTGAGAGGATGTTTCTTTTTTTGCTGAGTTTATTTATTATAGCGATTTAAATTAACCGCCATAGGGGTCATTGAGAGGTCGAAACATGGGGCTGGCTTCTGCTGTTCCTGGTCCATTTGATAGAACGCCATTTGATAGAACGAATGGACCTGGTCATGTCAGTCGCGCGCACCAACAACGGCGAGTTGATGTCCCACTCCCCACTGTCACATTCATCCAAAAGCTGGCATTTCGCCAGGCAGCGAGCTATTGTCATTTCAGTGGAGTGACAGCACGCACAGTGTTTTCACTTTCATTACCACGAGAGCTCAAACCCCGTATGCCATTGTTTTTCATTATCTGCTAAGCATTTAGCTGTATATTTTTATTTTACATCGGGGTATGAATATTAACATAGGCGCTATGCAGGTATCATCAGTTTTATCCGTAAACTGCTGTATCTCCGTACAGAATGGACTCCGTTGAAGCCCAGTCATTTTGCTGCGGATAAGCCAAATCCGCCCCAGCTCTGGTTCGACGGCCGTCTCACTTTCATTCTTGCAGCTCCACATCCCATATGTACACTCGGGGAGTAGAAAAATATGAATACATACCAGTGACGATATCGGCGCTCTCTGAAACGATCAGAGGTCCCCGTCTTGAGACTGTTGACAATATATCAGCTGGTAAAACGACTATTAACACTTCCTGCAAATTCGCGCAGTCGCAGTCAGTGTCGCATTCTCGATTTTCTTAAACGGATAGATAAGCGCATTCCTCCACGTTTTAGTTCGTCAGGTGCAAAGGCCCGCAGTCTCAAAACAGACCGTTTTTCATTACCAAAAATATGTCTTTAAACTGTTTCTTTACAACCGCATCAGAACAGAACTGCAGTAGCTAATACATATAGGTTGGGTTGTAATTTGATGCCTCTGTATCTGAATGGTATATTGTGCCTATTATGGAAATGTTTAATCACAACAAAATAATTTAAAGCTAAATGAGGACCAATGTACATGAGGTGTACACATGTAGAGAATGGACTTCGACTCGGCTACCTACCTTTAATCAGACGCAGCGGAAAACGACTGCCCCCTCGCATTGAAGAGTTCAAATTGAAGGCTAACCGCGGTACTGCAGGCATTGTTTCAGAAAACAGGTTGCCCATTATATTAAATTGTGAAATTATAGTGAATGTGGTAATGGCGATCTTCGTGGTCAATATTCGTGGATATCCGTCTATAAAAACAAATCGAACACAATCGTGGTACAAATAATTGCCTCTATTTCACCAGATGTATTTCCTTAACCAATGACTTTAAAATCCCACACAGACGAAGTAAAAAGGATAATTGAGTTGATAATGGCAGCCTGCAGTACCCCGGTCGTCTTCATTTTGAGATACTCAATGAGAGGGGCAGCAGATTACATTAGTTTAGATTGTTTTTATTTTGTCACATGCACAGGGTTGCAGATGTAGTTGCAGTGTACAGTGAAATACTTAAACTCCAAGAGTGCAAGTGTGAATGAAACAATAATACAAAAATAATATATGTTTACAAATGTTCAGTAGCGGTGGAGCTGCCGTATCAGGCTGTGATGCAGCCCGTCAGTATGCTCTCAATGGTGCTTCTGTAGAACATTGAGGGCACTCTGGGACATTTCTAATTTATTTTGCCTCCTGAGGTTGTTGGTAATCAGGACTACTACTGTCGAGTCTTCGGGGAACTTGATGGAGTTGGAACTGTTTGAAGCCATGCAGTAGTGGGTATACAGGGAGTACAGGAGGGGACTGAGGAAACAACGTTGTGGGGCCTCCATGTTGAGGATCATTGTGGCAGGGTTAATGTTGCCTATCTTCATCACCTGGGGGTGGCCCATCAGGAAGTCCAGGACCCAGTTGCATAGGAAGGAGTTCAGTCCCAGGGCCTTGAGCTTTGAGGTGAGTAGGGTTGCACATTTTGGGGAATATTCAGAGGTGGAAACTTTCTGTGGGAATTAACAGAAATATATGCAAATTCATATTAATACCATTTAAATGTAGATGTTTTTTGCATTGGATTTATTTACCATATCATATGGAGACAGAAACATAAACATTTTACCTCATCAGAAGGAGACATAATTACAAATGATTAAATCCTTCCAATAGAAAAAACAAATAGTTACGAATTGAACTTTGATTAAATGAGTTGACTCTTCACATGGGATGATTTCACTGAACAACAAAGAAAGAGAATATTGAATGATCCCCAATGATCCATCACATCTCCTCAAAAATGTTTTCAACATACATCTGTAAAATGATAGTCTAGAAACTAAAGCTTTGGTTGTCTTCCTCTCAGGCTTCCATGTCTTCTCCCTGTCCCTGCTCAATGTCCACCTCTTGAACATCAGACTCTCAGGCCGCATCTTCACTGTCACTTTTCAACCTTGTTGAGGTTAACTTGTCAGGCTCAAAAAGCCTCAAATTTGCCCGTATGGCCACCAATTTTTCAACCATTGTAGTGGTCAGCCTGTTGCGTGCTTTGGTGTGTGTGTTCTCAAACAAGGACCAGTTGCGCTCTGAGACAGCTGATGTTGGTGGGATTTGGAGAATGATGGAGGCAACAGGGGAAAGAGCCTCAGGTCCACAAAGTACCTTCCACCAGTTGGCTGATGAGATATGTTGGCACGACTGCCATATTGCATCTCCATCCCAAAGCCCTTGCTTGGAAGTGTACTTCGCCAGACAGCCAAGAACCTTGCCCTCATCCAGGCCAAGGTGGTAAGACACGGTAGTGATGACACCATAGGCCTTGTTGATCTCTGCACCAGACAGGATGCTCTTGCCAGCATAATTGGGGTCCAACATGTACGCTGCAGTGTGTATGGGCTTTAGGAAGAAGTCTTCATGCTCTTTGATGTATTTCAGAACTGCTGTTTCCTCTGCTTGGAGCAACAGTGAAGTGGGCAGGGCAGTACGGATTTCTTCTCTTACATCTGTAAGCAGAGTCTGAACATCAGACAGGATGGCATTGTCTCCCTCAATCCGTGCAATGGTTACTGCTATAGGTTTCAGGAAAACTGGGGCGGCAGGTAGGCTAGTGGTTAGAGCGTTGGACTAGTAACCGAAAGGTTGCAAGATCGAATCCCCGAGCTGACAAGGTAAATATCTGTGGTTCTGCCCCTGAACAAGGCAGTTAACCCACTAGGCCGTCATTAAGAATTTGTTCTTAATGGACTTGCCTATTTAAATGAAGGTAAGGAAAAAAAAAACTGTCTGCTTACCACTCTCTCCCAAAATACATCCAGGAGGATCCTCTTGATGGGGCTGTCCATATCGGCAGACTATGATATGGCCATTTCTTGGAGAGACTCCTTCCCCTCCAGGAGACTGTCAAACATGATGACAACACCACCCCAACGTGTGTTGCTGGGCAGCTTCAAAGTGGTTCTCTTATTCTTTTCACTTTGCTTGGTGAGGTAGATTTCTGCCATAACTTGATGACCCTTCACATACCTAACCATTTCCTTGGCTCATCAACAGGTCGCTGTATCCATTGTTTTCAGTGCCATGATGTCCTTGAGGAGCAGATTCAATGCATGAGCAGCACAGCCAATGGGTGTGATGTGAGGGTAGGACTCCTCCACTTTAGAACAAGCAGCCTTCATGTTCGCAGCATTGTCTGTCACCAGTGGAAATACCTTCTCTGGTCCAAGGTCATTGATGACTGCCTTCAGCTCATCTGCAGTGTAGAGACCGGTGTGTCTGTTGTCCCTCGTGTCTGTGCTCTTGTAGAATACTGGTTGAGGGGTGGCGATGATGTAATGAATTATTCCTTGCCCACGAACATTCGACCACCCATTAGAGATGATTGCAATACAGTCTGCTTTCCCTATGATTTGCTTGACCTTCACTTGAACCCTGTTTAACTCTGCATCCAGCAAATGAGTAGATAAAGCATGTCTGGTTGAAGGGGTGTATGCTGGGCGAAGAACATTCAGAAATCTCTTCCAATACACATTCCCTGTGAGCATCAGAGGTGAACCAGTTTCATACACAGCTCAAGCAAGACATTCATCAGCATTTCTCTGACTACGTTCCTCCATTGAGTCAAATAAACTCCTGATTCCAGGAGGACCATGAGCTGTTGCTATCGATAAGGTGTCTGATTCATCATTTTCACTTCAAATAGAAGTAGAGGGACTTTTGTCAGAGGTTGCTTGTTGTGAGCGAGGAGGGAATTTTATGCTCTTTCCCAGATGATTCTGCATCTTTGTTGCATTCTTCACATATGATTTGGCACAGTATTTGCATATGTACACAGCTTTTCCTTCTACATTAGCTGGAGTGAAACATCTCAACAGATCAGATAGTGCCCGTGGCATTTTCCTGTACAGATTAGAATATAAATATATAAATATATATATATATATATATATATATATTTTTTTTTTTTAAACCCAAATACAATTCCATGTACAGATAAATATTTAAGCAGTTAGATTAAACAACTCCTTTGTAAGATAAATGTTTTAAAATGAAACATGTTTGGAAACAGGTGAATTAACACTCCTCAATTAGCAGGCTCAAGCCAGCTAAAACCCACATGGTAGCAAAAACTAACTAGCAGAAATGTTTAACAAATTAGAAATTATTTAAACACATTTTGCTGTAGGCTACTATTTACTAGTTAACAAAAAAATAATGTATGTCATATATATATTCACCCCATCCAGTATTGTAATCAAAACTTACCAGAAAGCATGTAGTCCTTGGCTCAGACAGTGTAGTAGTGTGGGCTCAATAGTATCTCATTAGTGTGCAAGATCTTGAGAAGCAGCTGTGCATGTGATGGAAGAATGCACTGTGCATGCAGAGGGTTGCAATTCCATTAAATTGGGGATAGTTTTACCAAAATATGCCACAAGACCTGGAATTGCCTTATGTGTATCCCACAAAAAAGATTCAGTTATAAGGTAATTTAAAAAAATGAATTTAAGCAAAATTCCCCAAATTCCTGGGATTAATTTCCCATGGAAAATGTCAGACCCTTTGCAACAACTAGTGGTGAGTTTAGAGGGCACTATGGTATTGAAGGTTGAGCTGTAGTCGATGAACAGCATCGTCACGTATGCATTCCTCTTGTCCAGGTGGGTGAGGGCAGTGGGCAGTGCAATGGCAATTGTGACGTCCATGGATCTGTCGGGGCGGTCATCGAATTTGGAGAGGGTCGAGTGTGTTGGGGAGGGGAGGGAGGAGATGATTTGGTCTTCGACTAGCCTCTCAAAGCATTTCATGGGGACGATAGTCATTTAGTTCAATTACTTTCCTTTTCTTGGGCATTTTTATGAAAATGTCAGAAAACACAGCAACGAGTTGGTCTGCACATGCTCTGAGGGCGCTCTGATGCTGTCTTGGCCGGCAGCCTTACGAGGGTCAACACGTGGAGACCGTAATAAGCACGTAACCCTTGTTGTCCTCAGGGGCTCTCATCCGTAGCTTAGTCGTTTTGCTTGAAACGTGAGAAAAAGGTGTTTACCTCGTCCGGTAGAGCGGTGTTGGTGTCCGCGACGTGACGCATTATTTTTGTAATCTGCGATTGTTAGAAGCCCTGACACATGTGCCTTCATCCAAAGTTTTCACATTCTACGATCAGATTTCGTTGTTGGCAATTACCTTTATCTTATGTCAACATGGATTTGATTCGGGTGAATGTATTATTATTATCCTGGCAATCTTTCATAGATAGGTGAGGTCACCTTTACTTAGTGTTTTGCCAGAGGTTATAATGCCCTACATAGAAGTATCTGACCTGACTTTGAACAAAGGCACATTTCCCTCCATACCACAGGACGGCGCAGTAGAGCTTTGATCAACATAACTGTGCTCTTTTCCTCCGGAGAGAACCTAAGCGTCACCAAAGATTTGTTTAACTAACCCTCGTTGTTCTAGCTCTGGCGTCACGTGACAAAGCTGCAAAATCAAAACAGTTCTCTCTATTTATCTGTATAAACAATGTAACCAGCTCCTGAATTCATTTACTCATGTAAGTTAAATAATCAATAGGTCCATCTCTCTTCCAATAACATTGGCGAGAGAAGAACTGCACACGTGTTAATGAATAAACGAACAAGTGAGCTAGCTAGCTAATTCATTGACAGATGTTCTGATAATGCCAGTAACCAACCAAAGAAAAGCAACATCATGAGAGAGATGATGCGGTGTTCTGCTCTTTGACTTTACATCTAATGTAGCAACTGCCATAATATTACTGGAGCAATAGTAGTAGCAATCATATCAGTAGTATAGCAGTGTAATAACTAGTGTTATGCAGGTGCCCTTTCTGTTCATTCGTTTGTCTGTAATGTGGAAACTGTGTGTTTTTGGCTACTAGCCATATGTCATTATACTGTTGTGACTGTGTGGTGTTGTTGCTGTGTCAGGTGCAGGGGACCAATGACAGCAGTGTGCTCAGTAAGGTGTCTGCTGTAGCTCAGGGTTACTTCCTGGATGACTACCTGAAGCAGTTTGTGTTTAAGGAGTTTAGGAGAGCCCCTCTCATCAACAGGTCGCTAAGATAGAAACATAACATGTGCACACACACACACTCAATAGATTTGTAGAGTTAGAATGACCTTCCTCTATGTATTTGTTTGTGTTTGTACTGTATCTCTGGTGCAGGGGTTACTATGGGGTTACTATGTACGCTGGAGAGCTGTAGACCACTGTGTCAAGCAGTTTCTGTGGCTGACAGAAAGCTGCCCCAGGAGACAGGTAAGCTTAGCCTGGTCCAAAGTCTGTTTGTGCTGTTTTGCCAAATCCTCCCCTGTGACGACCCCCATAGTGTCCCCTTCCCCAAGGTCAGCGCTGAGCCCTCTCTCCCTGGTGGTGAAGCCCATGCATGGGGAGCTGTGTGTGGAGGGTCTGAGGATGGCCTCTACCTTTACTGGGTCCTGGGCTGGTGCTGCTCAGTGGGGGTTCAGGCAGAGGGGGTAGAGGGGATGAATGGATCTGACGGGTCAGACGGGCTGAATGGATCTGACTGGGGTCAGAGGGCCGAATGGATCTGACGGGTCAGAGGGCCGAATGGATCTGACTGGGGTCAGAGGGCCGAATGGATCTGACTGGGGTCAGAGGGCCGAATGGATCTGACTGGGGTCAGAGGGCCGAATGGATCTGACTGGGGTCAGAGGGCCGAATGGATCTGACTGGAGTCAGAGGGCCGAATGAATCTGACTGGGGTCAGAGGGCTGAATGGATCTGACTGGGGTCAGAGGGCCGAATGGATCTGACTGGGGTCAGAGGGCCGAATGGATCTGACTGGGGTCAGAGGGCCGAATGGATCTGACTGGGGTCAGCGGGCCGAATGGATCTGACTGGGGTCAGAGGGCCGAATGGATCTGACTGGGGTCAGAGGGCCGAATGGATCTGACTGGAGTCAGAGGGCCGAATGAATCTGACTGGGGTCAGAGGGCTGAATGGATCTGACTGGGGTCAGAGGGCCGAATGGATCTGACTGGGGTCAGAGGGCCGAATGGATCTGACTGGGGTCAGAGGGCCGAATGGATCTGACTGGGGTCAGCGGGCCGAATGGATCTGACTGGGGTCAGAGGGCCGAATGGATCTGACTGGGGTCAGAGGGCCGAATGGATCTGACGGGTCAGAGGGCCGAATGGATCTGACTGGGGTCAGACAGGCCGAATGGATCTGACTGGGGTCAGAGGGCTGAATGGATCTGACTGGGGTCAGAGGGCTGAATGGATCTGACTGGGGTCAGAGGGCTGAATGGATCTGACTGGGGTCAGAGGGCTGAATGGATCTGACTGGGGTCAGAGGGCTGAATGGATCTGACTGGGGTCAGAGGGCCGAATGAATCTGACTGGAGTCAGACGGGCTGAATGGATCTGACTGGAGTGCAATTAGAGGTCAGAGTTTTACGATCAGGTTCTGTTCTCCCAGGTGTCCGACTGTATCACACTGTACCATCTGTCCCTCGGTGGGGAGCTGTGGCGTTTGGTGGCCGCTCCTCTCCACTCCACCCAATCAGAACCCTTTTCAGAGTGAGCTATGACCCTTGTGACCTGCCTGACCCAATTGCACCTGACAACCAGGCCTCATTGAGGCTCCCCTTGAAGGAGATGAGCTGCGCTGGCAACCTGCCTCAACCAAGACGGAGGCACACTGCGACCATACTGAGGCAGGAAGGTGAGTACCCTTACAGGCTGATCTAAAGTCAGTTTGTCAGCAGCAGGGATTACTGATAGGACTTTGTTTTAGAGTCTTCTCCTGTCTCCCTCGCAGGTCAGAACTTCCTGTTTGTGTTAGAAGGGCAGAACGAGGCTGAGGATGCACTGTATCTTGATGACCAGCGTTGGACCGAGGTCTGTTTGTTTACTCTGCTGTTCATTATAGTACCTTCCTGCATTACCTAGCTGTGGGGAACATAGCCTGCCTACCACAGGATGTTGGTGGCACCTTCATTGGGGAGGATAGGTTTGTGGTAATGGCAGGAGCGGAATAGGTGGACTGGTATCAAATAAATCAAAAACATGGTTTGATGCCATTCCATCTGCTCCGTTCCAGCCACTATTCAAATCAAATGTTATTGGTCACATCACATGGTTAGCAGATGTTAACGCAAGTGTAGCGAAATGCTTGTGCTTCTAGTTCCGACAGTGCAGTAATATCTAACATGTAATCTAACTATTCCTCAACAACTACCTAATACACACAAATCTAAGTAAAGGGATGGAATAATAATATGTACATATAAATATATGGATGAGCAATGACCGAGCGGCATAGGCAAGATGCAGTAGATGGTGGAAAATACAGTATATACATATGAGATGAGTAATGTAACATATGTAAACATCATTATTAAAGTGGCATTATTAAAGTGACTAGTGATCCATTTGTTAGAGTGACCAATGATTTCATGTCTGTATGTTGGCAGTAGCCTCTCTGTGTTAGTGGTGAGCCGTCCTCCCCTCAGCAGCCTCTCTGTGTTAGTTATGAGCCGTCCTCCCCTCAGCAGCCTCTCTGTGTTAGTTATGAGCCGTCCTCCCCTCAGAAGCCTCTCTGTGTTAGTGATGAGCCGTTCTCCCCTCAGCAGCCTCTCTGTGTTAGTGATGAGCTGTCCTCCCCTCAGAAGCCTCTGTGTTAGTTATGAGCCGTCCTCCCCTCAGCAGCCTCTCTGTGTTAGTGATGAGCCGTCCTCCCCTCAGAAGCCTCTCTGTGTTAGTGATGAGCCGTCCTCCCCTCAGCAGCCTCTCTGTGTTAGTGATGAGCTGTCCTCCCCTCAGCAGCCTCTCTGTGTTAGTGATGAGCCGTCCTCCCCTCAGCAGCCTCTCTGTGTTAGTGATGAGCCGTCCTCCCCTCAGCAGCCTCTCTGTGTTAGTGGTGAGCCGTCCTCCCCTCAGCAGCCTCTCTGTGTTAGTGGTGAGCCGTCCTCCCCTCAGCAGCCTCTCTGTGTTAGTGATGAGCCGTCCTCCCCTCAGCAGCCTCTCTGTGTTAGTGATGAGCCGTCCTCCCCTCAGAAGCCTCTCTGTGTTAGTGATGAGCCGTCCTCCCCTCAGCAGCCTCTCTGTGTTAGTGATGAGCTGTCCTCCCCTCAGCAGCCTCTCTGTGTTAGTGATGAGCCGTCCTCCCCTCAGCAGCCTCTCTGTGTTAGTGATGAGCCGTCCTCCCCTCAGCAGCCTCTCTGTGTTAGTGGTGAGCCGTCCTCCCCTCAGCAGCCTTCTAGGGGTTCTAGGGGTTGCTGTTACAGACTTGACCACATGGAGCAGTGTGGAGCGCATCCTGGACACTGAGTAGGCTTTGACCCAGTTATATTACATCCCTGTATGTAGTGCACACACGGTCACAGATAACACACACAACATGGATTCACTGTGCACACTGTCATGGGCTACACAAAATAGATTCACTGAGATCCTCCCCTAGTCTGCCGTACTCCTGTTATATTATACTCCTGCTTTCACTGCACACAGTCAACACAGACAATATAACATGGATTCACTGATTACCAACTGCCATCTCTCTCTGTCCCTCCTCTGGCCTGCTGTACCCTGGCCTCATGCTGCACTCCTGCTCGGCGCTCCTGGCTTCTAACAGACTCTTGACGGGTCAACAATGATGTCTCTGATTGGTGGAGGAGGAAACTGCTTCGCCTTTGGGACTCATCACAACCCTCACCCTGTCACTGTGGACCTCAAGCCTGTTCTATAACTATGAGACATGTTTGCTAGAAGTATTCTTTGTGAGGACATTTTTGTAAAGTATCAACTTGGTAATGGAAACCTGAGTCGACCTGTGGCAGTGGAACTGAAGCATCGATAAGCTATCTTGACACCTGTAGGACTCAAGGTCATGGTGACATTCTCTTATTGAAAAGATTGCTCCCTCTAGCTTTCACCAAAATGAGTCAGTGGCTGAGTTACATATACAGAAGTACATCTTTCTTTGGGTTGCAGCAGTTCAGAGCCATGGGCTACCTTCCAGCCCTACACACTCACTCACACAGACACACAAAGAAGTCCCAACATATCAGATCTGCTTACCAGACACATTTTTATTTCAGGTGAAACAAAGGACTCACAGTAAAAGGATAGGACTCACAGTAAAAGGATAGGACTCACAGTAAAAGGATAGGACTCACAGTAAAAGGATAGGACTCACAGTAAAAGGATAGGACTCACAGTAATAGGATCAAATCAAATTGTATTGGTCACATACACGTGTTTAGCAGATTCCTTCCCCAGTCGTCATTGTTTTTGTTTCATATCTGTGTGTTGTTAATGTTTCGGTTCATGTTCCGTTTACTTGATTAAAACACTGACTCTCAGGGCACAGCGTTACAGAATGACGACTCAACAAAGGGAAGCATCAGGGAGTGTTTTTTTTGTTTTTGTGTTGAAGGCGATGTTGGGTCCGGGTGTTGGAGCTGGAACTACCTGGGAGGTCTCAGCCGTTTGTAAACTGGATGAACAGGTCCCCATGCCTCAGCCGAGGCTCTTACTCCTCAGCCGGTTCGTCAGGTTTCTGCGCCTCAGCGGAGGCGACCGATCCGCTCCGGATCCCCGGGATCGTCCCTGTGGTTGGAGCCGACTGCGCCGGGTAGGGGATACTGTCACGAATGATCTCTCCGGCGCTCTAGGTCGTCATGCTCCCACGCCTTAGCAGAGGTGACCGGTCCGCTCCTGATCCCTGGGATCCTCATCTTGTCGGCGTCCTGCGGCTGGAGCCACGCGTCGGGTAGCGGGTACTGTCACCTGTGCTCCTTCTCCGGCCACCAGGCTGCTCGTTTATGGCGCACACCTGTCACCAGTACTACGTGGATTTGCGCATAATGACACTCACCTGGACTCCATCACCTCCTTGATTACCTGCCCTATATATGTCACCCCCTTTGGTTTCTTCCCCAGTCGTCATTGTCCCTGTCATGTCGGTGCGCTGTTTGTGTTTCTTGTTTTGTTTATTTATTAATTAAATGTATTCACTCCCTGAACTTACTTCCTGACTCTCAGCGTACATCTTTACAAGTAATATCTAACAATTTCACAACATATACACACAAATCTAAGGAGTGGAATTAAGAATATATTAATATTTGGAAGAGCAATGTCAGAGCGGCATAGACTAAGATACAGTATATTTATTTTATTTCTTTATTTCACCTTTATTTAACCAGGTAGGCAAGTTGAGAATAAGTTCTTATTTACAATTGCGACCTGGCCAAGATAAAGCAAAGCAGTTCGACACAAACAACAACACAGAGTTACACATGGAGTAAAACAAACATACAGTAGAAAAATAAGTCTATATACAATGTGAGCAAATGAGGTGAGATAAGGGAGGTTTAGGCAAAAAAAAGGCCATGGTGGTGAAGTAAATACAATATAGCAAGTAAAACACTGGAATGGTTGATTTGCAGTGGAAGAATGTGCAAAGTAGAGATATAAATAATGGGGTGCAAAGGAGCAAAATAAATACAGTAGGGGAAGAGGTAGTTGTTTGGGCTAAATTATAGATGGGCTATGTACAGGTGCAGTAATCTGTGAGCTGCTCTGACAACTGCTGCTTAAAGCTAGTGAGGGAGATAAGTTTTTCCAGTTTCAGAGATTTTTGTAGTTCATTCCAGTCATAGGCAGCAGAGGACTGGAAGGAGAGGTGGCCAAAGGAAGAATTGGTTTTGGGGGTGACCAGAGAGATATACCTGCTGGAGCGCGTGCTACAGGTGGGTGCTGCTATGGTGACCAGCGAGCTGAGATAAGGGGGGACTTTACCTAAGCAGGGTCTTGTAGATGACCTGGAGCCAGTGGGTTTGGCGATGAGTGTGAAGCGAGCGCCAGCCAACAAGAGCGTACAGGTCGCAGTGGTAGGTAGTATATGGGGCTTGGTGACAAAACGGATGGCACTGTGATAGACTGCATCCAATTTATTGAGTAGGGTATTGGAGGCTATTTTGTAAATGACATCGCCAAAGTCGAGGATCGGTAGGATGTTCAGTTTTACGAGGGTATGTTTGGCAGCATGAGTGAAGCATGCTTTGTTGCGAAATAGGAAGCCAATTCTAGATTTAACTTTGGATTGGAGATGTTTGATGTGAGTCTGGAAGGAGAGTTTACAGTCTAACCAGACACCTAGGTATTTGTAGTTGTCCACATATTCTAAGTCAGAATCGTCCAGAGTAGTGATGCTGGATGGGCGGGCAGGTGCAGGCAGCGATCGGTTGAAGAGCATGCACTTATTTAAGAGCAGTTGGAGGCCACGGAAGGAGTGTTGTATGGCATTGAACCTCGCCTGGAAGGTTGTTAACACAGTGTCCAGAGAAGGGCCAGAAGTATACAGAATGGTGTCGTCCGCGTAGAGGTGGATCCGAGACTCACCAGCAGCAAGAGCGACATCATTGATGTATACAGAGAAGAGAGTTGGCCCAAGAATTGAACCCTGTGGCACCCCCATAGAGACTGCCAGAGGCCCGGACCACAGGCCCTCCGATTTGACACACTGAACTCTATCAGAGAAGTAGTTGGTGAACCAGGCAAGGCAATAATTTGAGAAACCAAGGCTATCGAGTCGAAAGCCTTGGCCAGGTCAATGAATATGGCTGCACAGTATTGTTTCATATCGATGGCTGTTATGATATCGTTTAGGACCTTGTGCGTGGCTTTGGGGTGGTACCTGGTAGGTTCATTGATAATTTGTGTGAGATTGAGGGCATCAAGCTTAGATTGTAGGATGGCTGGAGTGTTAAGCATGTTCCAGTTTAGGTCACCTAGCAGCACGAGCTCTGAAGACAGATGGAGGTTAATCAGTTCACATATGGTGTCCAGAGCACAGCTGGGGGCAGAGGGTGGTCTATAGCAGGCGGCAACCGTGAGAGACTTGTTTTTAGAGAGGTGGATTTTTAAAAGTAGAAGTTCAAATTGTTTGGGTACAGACCTGGATAGTAGGACAGAACTCTGAAGGCTATCTCTGCAGCAGATTGCAACACCGCCCCCTTTGGCCATTCTATCTTGTCTGAAAATGTTGTAGTTAGGGATGGAGATTTCAGAGTTTTTGGTGGTCTTCCTAAGCCAGGATTCAGACACGGCTAGGACATCCGGGTTGGCAGAGTGTGCTAAAGCAGTGAATAAAACAAACTTAGGGAGGAGGCTTCTAATGTTAACATGCATGAAACCAAGGCTATTACGGTTACAGAAGTCATCAAAAGAGAGCGCCTGGGGAATAGGAGTGGAGCTAGGCACTGCAGGGCCTGGATTCACCTCTACATCACCAGAGGAACAGAGGAGGAGTAGAATAAGGGTACGTCTAAAAGCTATGAGAATTGGTCTTCTAGGACATCCGGAACAGAGAGTATAAGGAGGTTTCTGGGGGCGTTAAAATAGCTTGAAGGTATAATGTACAGACAAAGGTATGGTAGGATGTGAATACAGTGGAGGTAAACCTAGGCATTGAGTGATGATGAGAGAGATATTGTCTCTAGAAACATCATTGAAACCAGGTGATGTCATCGCATGTGTGGGTGGTGGAACTTAAAGGTTGGATAAGGTATAATGAGCAGGGCTAGAGGCTCTACAGTGAAATAAGCCAATAAACACTAACCAGAACAGCAATGGACAAGGCATATTGACATTAAGGAGAGGCATGTTTAGCCGAGTGATCATAAGGGTCCAGTGAGTAGTGAGATTGGTTGGGGTCACGGCGATTCAGACAGCTAACAGGGCCATCGGTAGCAAGCTGGCAGAGGATGGAGGTCTGTTTTTAGCCACCTCGTGCGTTTCCGTCAGTAGATTAGTGAGGTTGCGTGTGGTAGAGGGGACCAATCCAATTGGCAAAATAGATGTAGTTATAGTGACCCAAGAAAATTGTCCGATAGACTTATTCAGATAGCAGCCGATAAGACAGCTAACGATTAGCGGGCCGCAGATGGGCGTTCAGGTAACGTTGCGACGGAGTGGCCAGTTGGATAACTCCCTCGGGCAGATAACGTCGGTAGTCCAGTCGTGAAGGCCCGGTGGGGCTCCGCGTCGGCAGTAAAACGGGTCTGGATAGGTGATTGTAGCCCATTAGTGGCTGATGGAACTCTTCAGCTGGCTATACATATGACATGAGTAATGCAAAAATAGGTAAACACATTAAAGTGACTAGTGTTCCATTTATTAAAGTGGCCAGTGATTTCAAATCTATGTATATAGGCAGCAGTCTAATGGGCTAGTGATGATACAGTCCGACAGGATGCTCTCAATTGTGCATCTGTAAAAGTTTGTGAAGGTTTTAGGTGCCAAATTTCTTCAGCCTCCTGAGGTTGAAGAGGCACCATTGCGCCTTCACCACACTGTCTGTGTGGGTTGACCATTTCAGTCAGTGATGTGTACACCGAGGAACTTAAAGCTTTCCACCTTCTCTACTGCGGTCCCGTTGATGTAGAAGGGGGGGGGTGCCTCCTCTGCTGTCCACGATCATCTCCTTTGTTTTATTGACTTTGAGTGAGAGGTTATTTTCCCAGATCCCTCACCTCCTCTCTGTAGGCTGTCTCGTCATTGTTGGTAATCAAGCCTACTACTGTTGTGTCGTCTGCAAACTTGATGATTGAGTTGGAGGCGTGCGTGGCCACGCAGTCATGGGTGAACAGGGAGTACAGGAGGGGTCTGATTGCATTGCAATCGCAATTGCATCTTCTATGGATCTATTGAGGTGGTAAGCAAATTGAAGTGGATCTAGGGTGTCAGGTAAGGTAAGAGGTGATATGATCCTTGACTAGTCTCTCAAGCACTTCATGATGACAGAAGTGAGTGCTACGGGCGATAGTCATTTAGTCAGTTACCTTTGCTTTCTTGGGTACAGGAACAATGGTGGCCCTCTTGAAGCATGTGGGGACAACATACTGGGATAGGGAGAGATTGAATATGTCCGTAAACACTCCAGCCAGCTGGTCTGCACATGCTCTGAGGATGCAGCTAGTGATGCCGTCTGGGCCGGCAGACTTGCGAGGGTTAACACGCTTAAATATCTTACTCTTGTCGGCCACGAAGAAGGAGAGTCCTTGGTAGCGGGCCACGTCGGTGGCATTGGATTATCCTCAAAGCGGGTGAAGAAGGTGTTTAGCTTGTCTGGAAGCAAGACGTCGGTGTCCACGACATGGCTGGTTTTCCTAGTGTAGTCCGTTATTGTCTGTAGACCCTGCCATACACACTACAGTTCAAAAGTTTGGGGTCACTTAGAAATGTCCTTCTTTTTTTGAAAGAAAAGCACATTTTTTTGTCCTTTTATAATAGCATAAAGTTGATCAGAAACACAGTGTAGACAATGTTGTATTGTAGCTGGAAACGGCAGATTATTCATGGAATATCTACATAGGCATACAGTGGCCCATTATCAGCAACCATCACTCCTGTGTTCCAATGGCATGTTGTGTTACCTAATCCAAGCTTATCATTTATAAAGGCTAATTGATCATTAGAAAACCCTTTTGCAATTATGTTAGCACAGCTGAAAACTGTTGTTCTGATTAACCTCCAAACGAGCTTCAATGCCATACAACACTCCTTCCGTGGCCTCCAACTGCTCTTAAACGCTAGTAAAACTAAATGCATGCTTTTCAACCGTTCGCTCCCTGCACCCACATGCCCGACTAGCATCACCACCCTGGATGGTTCCGACTTAGAATATGTGGACAACTATAAATACCTAGGTGTCTGGCTAGACTGTAAACTCTCCTTCCAGACTCATATCAAACATCTCCAATCTAAAATCAAATCTAGAGTCGGCTTTCTATTCCGCAACAAAGGGTCAAATCACGCCGCCAAACATACCCTAGTAAAACTGACTATCTTACCGATCCTCGACTTCGGCGATGTCATCTACAAAATAGCTTCCAATACTCTACTCAGCAAACTGGATGCAGTTTATCACAGTGCCATCCGTTTTGTTACTAAAGCACCTTATACCACCCACCACTGCGACCTGTATGCTCTAGTCGGCTGGCCCTCGCTACATATTCGTTGCCAGACCCACTGGCTCCAGGTCATCTACAAGTCCATGCTAGGTAAAGCTCCGCCTTATCTCAGTTCACTGGTCATGATGGCAACACCCACCCGTACGCACGCGCTCCAGCAGGTGTATCTCACTGATCATCCCTAAAGCCAACACCTCATTTGGCCGCCTTTCCTTCCAGTTCTCTGCTGCCTGTGAATGGAACGAATTGCAAAAATCGCTGAAGTTGGAGACTTTTATCTCCCTCACCAACTTAGAGATCTGCTATCTGAGCAGCCAACCGATCGCTGCAGCTGTACATAATCCATCGGTAAATAGCCCACCCAATTTTACCTACCTCATCCCCATACTGTTTTTATTTATTTACTTTTCTGCTCTTTTGCATACCAGTATCTCTACCTGCACATGACCATCTGATCATTTATCACTCCAGTGTTAATCTGCTAAATTGTAATTATTGACAGTGACCCCAGACTTTTGAACGGTAGTGTACGTGTCGTGTCTGAGCGACTCCAATTGCGACTCCACTTTGTCTCAATATGGACGTTTTGCTTGTTTGATTGCCTTGCAGAGGGAATAACTACACTGTTTGTGTTCCGCCATATTCCCAGTCACTTTGCCGTGGTGGGGATGGGGGTGAGGGGTGGTGGTAGTAGTGGAGGTGGAGGTGAAGGCAAGGGATTGGGAAAGAAAGGGGAGGGGATGTGGTGTAAGAGAAAGAGAGGAGGGATATGTAGGGAGATTCTTACTCTGATTGTAATTTAGTTTTGGGGGCTACGATGTAAGGTTTGTATTGTTCTGTTTTGTCGATGTTCTGTTCAATCTAAAAATCTATTTGCCTAGCAATCCATCACCAACACAATGTTTTTATATTCTTGAGAAACTAAACATCTCTTTTTATTACAATGTCTGTTGTATTCCCCCTGTTGTATTCCCCCCTGTTGTATTCCCCCCTGTTGTATTCCCCCCTGTTGTATTCCCCCCCTGTTGTATTCCCCCCCTGTTGTATTTCCCCCTGTTGTATTCCCCCCCTGTTGTATTCTCCCCCTGTTGTATTCCCCCCCTTTCTGCTGTTTGCATCGTTTATGGCTTCTGTCCTGGAAATATTCAGTCAATCATATTTCACAAATACTGTGAGTTCAAATATACTTTTTTTTAGTTTTTTACAACATAACAACTTCCTTCCATTCTTGGCACACGCGTTTTATACATTACTCCTCACGTCACACTCATAGTAACTCCTCTTAATGACCCATCCCCTCTGGCATTTAGCCACCTTTATCTTATTGCTTTGCACTAAGTTTAGTTTGGTTTCATATTAGGGCATGGAACTCGTAGAGCCACAGAAATAGTTCAAATAGACAGACATGTTTTCAACTAAGACAGGTGCGTACATGTAGGACCCTAGCCACCATCCTTGGTACTTTACAAAAATAACCAGACATGTCATCCTGCTAACTCCTCTTAAAGGGACACCCATGTTCTGGAAAAAACCCAAGAGGTGTAACCATAGCAACAGTACATAGTAGGCCATAACACAGTTACAGGAATAACCAGTCGTGTCCAACCCCAGACAGGTACATGTCTAATGGTGTCTAATGACCCAGAGCACATATGGAGTTCACTAGTTTTGCTGACTCCTTCTGAAATAAATAATTGCCACATATCTACTGTAAAATGCACAATACTTCCTGTGTTATAGAGAATATATCCACCACTATATTCTGCAGAATTGTTGTGTCAAAGTTGCAAAATGTATTGATTCTACTGTGGAAGTGTATGTCTGATTCTGCCAGCACTAGGTCAGCCCATAGCGATCACTCGATCAGTGTGATCAGTGCTATATGCTGGTATTGATCTTCATTGGCCAAGCCCTGAGGCCGGGGGGGAACTGTCACTGTCCTGTGCTCGGCTTCATTGGGATTGGGATGCCTAATATGCCCATCTTGCATATGCCCTCTAGGACTGAGATTGAGGAAGTGGCTGACTTACAAAGTGGATCATCTTGCAGGAGCTGAGACGGTTCGTTGAGGCCCATCCAGAGCAGGTATTCAGGGTTTTATTATTTATTGTCCCCAGCACAAGGTGCACCCGTGTAATGATCGTGCTGTTTAATCAGCTTCTTGATATGCCACACCTGTCAGGTGGATGGATTATCTTGGCAAATGAGAAATACTCACAAACAGGGATGTAAACAAATGTGTGCACAACATTTGAGAGAAATAAGCTTTTTGTGCAAATGGAAAATTTCTAGGATCTTTTATTTCAGCTCATGAAACATGGGACCAACACTTTACATGTTGCGTTTATATTTTTGTTCAGTATAAAAGCCATGGACGGGGGTAAACCCATCTGTTTGAGTTAGTTTTTCCAGCACAGGAAAACTTTCATGTAAATATTTTCAATGGCACTAGAATGCCAAATAGAAGACTGGAGTTCCAATCACGTTAAGTGTTTAGGCCAGGTGTCTGTAGGACATCAGTGCTGACGAGCTTTTACCCACATTCTAGTTCACGGATGGGGTTGAGCTGTGAGGTCTGGCAATAGTGCCATTCACTTACTGTGTATATCCCATGGCATCACACACAATTACTCTGTAAATATTACACTCCCATGACAATGTTTAGACTATTACATTGTTATTACTATGTCTGGCAGGATAAATCAGTCAAGTTTGACAGAAAATATTCAGAAGGACCATCCCATAACTATACCAAACGCACCACAGAAAATCACTGCTATGCTACTGCCACCATACAATCCCTGTGGCAAACCTGAGTGTCCTGTCCTGTCCACCACATCTGCATTAAAACCTATTCTGATGGAGCTGGTGGCAGCCCAGAGCCAAGCGGCCATATCCCTGTTACTCACCAGCCCATTTTGGACATGATATGTGGGCTAGGCTTGATAGATAGCAGTGGTCTGATGGTCCCCCTGAAGCCTGGATGTCTCTGGTCCTACCACCCAATCCCTTTTATATAACCAGCCTCCCAGTTTTATAAACAGTGGCGGCTATGAGAGGAACAATTGCTGTCATGAACATTTTAATAAAAAAATGAGTCAATGATTCTAGTGCCATTCAGTTTTTCCAGAAAAGCAAAGTGGGATTACAGCATAATGGTAACATGGTGACCGTGCCCTTTGACACCCTCTCTGCTGGTTTTCTGAAATGCCCCAACTCACCTCAACCCCCATACCCACAACACAGACCCACCTTGTATGCCCCCCCCAACTCACCTCAACCCCCATACCCACCACAACACAGACCCACCTTGTATGCCCCAACTCACCTCAACCCCCATACCCACCACAACACAGACCGACCTTGTATGCCCCCCCCAACTCACCTCAACCCCCATACCCACCACAACACAGACCCACCCTGTATGCCACCCTGCTCCCCTCACCCCCACCCAGCCTATGCCCACTGTGCCCACCACCTCATGCCAACAGTCTGCCCCGATGCAGGATGATATTGTCCTCCCAATAGTTGAAGTGACACAAGTTCTCTCCAGACGTAGTCACGTGTTCAACTAACAACAGCAGGGCAGAGAGGTGTGTGAGTGTGCTTGGAGACGTACATCAGACACAAGTTCCATTACACTAGAAGGCCATTTAGAAGCATGGCATTCTGAAAATCTGTCAAGTATGCATGCCAATATATCTCTTCCATACCTTCTCTAGGGCCAATGAATGTTCAAAAGAGACAAAGGAAGGAGTGACACCGAGGTGGAATTGTGCCACATCTGTTCCCCTCCAGTCTTAGCCAAAAAATAGTTAATGTACCAGTTCACAGTCCCTTTGCCCTGAATTGGCAAAATAAAGTCAAGCTATATCATGAGCCCGAACAGAGCCAAGACAGTATGGTTGGGAACGTTTCCAGGTAGTTCATAAGTAGAGAGCATTTAAAAGGGTATTATGGGATTGGTACACACATTTGACATTTCAATTCATGACATATACCCATTGATTCTTGAACAATATAACTTGTAAAGGCCTCATGAGCTTAGTTCAACTGTCATACCCCATCAAATCCCCAAATATCAGCTTGTTTTACTCCAATGTTTGTAAACAATGTAGTTGAAATATATATATATATATATTAAAAATGTAGTAGTGAACAACCACTGTATAGCCTCAAACATGGTTAAAACTATCATTTTGATCTTACAGATGGTCAGTCCTTGCCTCAGATTACCCCTTTAAAAGGTCATTGGCGTAATCTCTATGCATGTTGACTGTGCTACAGCTAATTGTAATGGTGTGTGATCAGTCCAACAGTATAAGTAAACATTGAGGTCGATATACAGGGTCTCTAGGAAAGAACGCTAATCATCAGCAACACATAAAATGGCACGTCAAGGCAAAAAAAACTAATCGTTTATTGATGTCTAAAGAACACTTGAGAACTAACTAAATTGTGCTCTTAGAAAACATTGTAAATGAATTCCATTGTAATTGTGTAGGCAGGGAGGCATAGTGCAATTGAATTGAAAGGCAAGTCACTGAGAACTAAACTACAGCAGTAAGGCATAACCACAATATCATCCATCCTTCTACACACTGAGGAAAAGGGAGAGGACTAACAAAGAAGGGATAGACTTAGGTTACCTAACACATCAGCATCCTCTGGCCCATGCTAGGCTAATGTTAACAGTACACAGATCTTTGCTTTAGGTCCACTGTCCCTTGACCCATATAATGGAATAGAACTGCTCCCTCAAAGGCATGTTTCTCTTCTCATTACACTAATGTGCCCTGTCATCCGTCCTCTTAGAGGTGCGTGTTGTCTGAAGACGACAGGCTTCAAATACCCATCCCAGGGAAGTACTAGCCTGGTCCCACATCTGTGTGTGCTCTTGCCATCTCCATTGATCATTTTGAAACAGTAGTAAGGAGTTGACATGATAGCACAATAGATTGGCACTCAGGCTAGGAAGGTACTAAATTCATTGGAATTTGTTGAAGAGGCAGACCTTTAAATTCATCACACCCTCTCTCCTATGCTACCAGAAAAGGCATATTAAGACGTAATATCATACATACTGTACAATCACATGAATACATTCATTCATTTCTTCTACATACTGGACAAGGTCAATCTCTGGATGAACAGCACAACCTGATTCCCTATTATTTCAATAGTACAGTACCCACTGCAGAGGCACCACACTACACAGATCTAACCAGTGTGGCTAACAATAGGTACCATGGTATTGTACCCCAAGTGCTCTATGACCACTGGCTCTGTCCTGATTCTCTACCCTGCACATCCGCACCATTGTTAAATACATGAGAGGGAGTGTACAAGTACACACTTCAGGAGAAGGGTAGAGAATCGGGACTCAACAGTCTCAGCTGGATGAAGGGGACGAGAACAGAGCCAGTCGTCTATACCAGACCACCCTCCTTCTGTAGTCTACTGATCCTCAGATCAGATCCTGCCTGGAACTGTGGACAGACAGCAGGCAAACAAAGAGATTAGAGGTGCTAGTGTCTGAGGCAAACCGCTGACTGTGAGGCAAAGGCAAAAGCTTTGTATGGGGATCTCCATCAACAAGAACCCAAAAAGTCAGCAAGGCAGATGCGTCTGTCCCACTTCCCGTATAGATGTCCCTTCCTGTCTGGTGTCATTGGTCCTGGCCTCCAGGCTGTCGCTGTCCGAGGGGTCCTGGGATGCGATGCAGGGGGGGATAAGGCTATCAAGCTCCTGCCTGTGTCCGGACTCCAACAGCCATTCATGGAACTTCTGCTCCACCAGTGCCTGGAACTGACGTCGCTGCTCCCTGAAAACAGAGACGCATGACTGAATAGAGGAACAAGAGAAACATTACCAGACCCCTCAGAGCTCACAACGCTGTAGGAAATCAGACATTTTAAAAGGGTTGCTTCATAATTCACATTGATCATGGAATCTGGGAAGCAGTTTGTGTTTTCATTCTCTGAGTCCAGGTCAGATTTCTCATTGTGTTAATAAATCTAGCAGTTTGGTCTTCTCTGTTAATGACTCACTTGTTCAGGTGGGCATCCTTCACCATCTTCTGCCAGTCCTGTACACTCTTCTCCCTCTCCTCATGGGCCTTCTGGTACAGCGATGGCAGCCCACCCGGCACCTCACACGTATCCCCCTCCATCCTGAAGGGCACCACAAGGGGGCAGAACTCAGCGGGCGGCAGCAGCCTGTAGGATCCAGGGTCTGGGATGGTACCCTCCACTCCCACCAGTAAGGGTTGGTCCCAGGCATTGGGCACCACAGCTAGACCCACACTGGCCATGTGATCCTCCAGGGAGGGGTAATGTGTGTGGAAGGGCCCCAGGGTGAGTGCAGTGTTCCCAGGGAGCAGTAGAGGCCGGGTGGGGGTGAGGGCGTGGATGGTACAGTAGGAGGAGGACCCTATGGCTAGACGGCCAGCCACACACACCACCTTGACGTTCTCACAGCTCTGGATGTGGATACTGGTCTCGATGGGACCCAGGACTACCGTGCTGTTACGACACTTGTCCAGGCTCACTGACCTGAAACACACACCACGGGGAATGCCATCTCATCTAAGAAAAGGGATATTTCTACTGAAATGGATCTGTTTTTGTAGTTAGACGGGGCATGCTACAGCTGTAGTGTCCAGTCTGACTATGTGTAGAGAA
The DNA here is from genome assembly GCF_045791955.1 of Oncorhynchus clarkii lewisi. Taxonomy (NCBI): domain Eukaryota; kingdom Metazoa; phylum Chordata; class Actinopteri; order Salmoniformes; family Salmonidae; genus Oncorhynchus; species Oncorhynchus clarkii. Next base: position 38,737,130 of record NC_092168.1, on the reverse strand, counting down.
CCTCTCACCTGAGTGGAGAGAGGAGGTAGATAAAGGCGTCACTGCAGCGGTGTATTTTGACGTTAGCTCCTGCTAGCTTGTCTGAGTCCTTGGCCAGGGTCTGTCTGAACACCTGTGACATCAGCACCATCTTGCTGCCTGGGGGGGCCGTGTGGGTGTTCCGGGCGATCTTAGCTCTCTTCATAGCTCCCTCCACTAGAGGACAGGAGAACAGACAGTCACAGACAGACAGCCATGCTTCAATCCTGATAGCTCTCTACATCTCCAACAGAAAAAAGGTGAGCTAGAAAACAGTTACAAGATAACGCACTCATTTCTATGAAACATACTAACACACCTTATTTGACTGTGCATATAAATATAAATGAATGATCCACATTAGGGTTTACTTTGGGTGGTAGTAACCTACCTTGCTGAGCCCAGGCCAGCTTCTTCCCAGACCTCAGGCAGGTTGACATCCCAAAGGGGTTGGGGACGAGGGCCTGTCTGAGCCATGCCAGCAGGGGGTGCAGGGAGAAGGAGCGGCCGAGTTTGGAGTACCCTGCTTGGGTCTGGAGTGGGGCTCTGGAGAGCAGCTTGTGGATGGGGTGGACGTTCCGGCCGCGGGACACTGAGCCCTCCAGCAGCAGGCTGAGGCCCTGTAGAGAAAATATGTTATTGTATTGTTGTTTACTGAAAAGGCAAATTGTTGTATTGTAAAAACTGAATGAACACTGCAACATATTGGGCATGTTATGGAACCTTTCACTGTTTTATACATTAATATATAGTTGAGGATGAGTGCATCCAAATGTCATCCTTTTCTGTATATAGTGCACTACTACAGAGCCCAGATGGCTCTGGTCAAAAGTAGTGCACTATATAGGGAATAGGTTTCCATTTGGGATACGGGCCATGTTCTCTCGCTTCACCTGTAGAGCCTCCAGAGAGACCTGGCTGTCCTTCACGGCTTGGCCGGACCCTGACAGCTGGCCTGGTTCTACTAGCAGCTCCAGCAGTTCACACAGGTGGGTCTGGAGGAAGGACAGGTGGGCCTGGTCGTCCCAGTTCTGATCACAGCAACAGGGTGAAAAGACTGAACAATGTTACAATGCATGGATATGGGTGCTAATGCAATGGGGTAGTATGTTTAAGCAATGAGGCACGAGGGGGTGTGGTATATGGCCAATATACCATGGCTAAGGCTGTTCTTATGCACAACGCAACATGGAGTGCCTGGCCACAGCCCTTAGCTGTGGTATATTGGCCATACACCACAAACCCCTGAGGTGATTTATTGCAATTATAAACTGTTTACTAACATAATTAGAGCAGTAAAAATACATGTTTTGTCATACCCATGGTATACTGTCTGATATATTATGGCTGTCAGCCAATCAGCATTCTGGGCTCAAACCACCCAGTTTATAATAAAATGTCAGTAACTAGACCATCAGAATATGTTTTGCTTAGAGATAGGTTAGAGAGACTTAATCGTAAAAACAGATTGTGTACATTTACACTCTCAGCCTGCCGTTAAACTTGTAAGCAATATAAAGCAACAGGACCTTATTTTGAGAGCTGGTCTTTGCCTCGCGGTCCGAGGAGGGGGAGCGAGAGCGGGGGCTTGGCCACTCTTCACCAATCAGAGACGTACGCAGAGACACCCGGTTCAGCTGCTGAATGTAGAGGAAGAGGAGGAACTGCAGCGTGTCCACACACAACTAGAAAAGAGAGAACAGGAAAATACAGAAAAAAATACAGAGATTCTGAACACAAACCAACACTTGACATAGGTCAGTGCCACAAGCAACACCTAAAAGGATAATGGACAGACTCCTGTGTCAAAGTCTGTTTAAACAAAAAAAAAAGTGCAGAATACAACAGGATAGATATTATTACAGTCCAACTGACAACACATCCCTGGGGGACATAGTCATACAGGTCTCTGCCCTTTTCTCATCCCTCCCTAGTGTGCTCACAGCTCACCTTGCTCCTCTGGCGGTCCAGCTCTCTGGGGGAGGAGCACTGGGACAGGTTCTCAGCCCACTCCAGCCTCTCCTCTGCAGGGTGACCAGCCAGCAGGTCAAAGGTCTCAAAGTAGAGCCAGGCCAGGTCCTCAGGGAGCTGCAGCTTGCCACAGGCAATGTGCCTCCACATGAGCCAGCCTAGCATGGGGAAGCAGCCCTCTCGCGAGCGCACGTAGGCAGCCATCTTGCGCAGGTAGTGCAGGCTGAGTTTGGTAGGGGGTGCAACCTGCAGAGCCCCCAAGAGGAAGGGCTCCATGCGAGGCCACACCGCCACACCACCACCCTGGTCCATGGCTGTTAGTGGGCCAAGAGGAGGAGGGAGTGGAAGAACAAAATAACTGGGTGAGAGGTCAGACAGAGGGGTGAGCATACAGTGAGTGTGGTGAGATATCTGAGCTATGGTAGTGCATTGAATTTAGAAGGTTGTAGACAAGAGTTCACCCATTCATTGGTGGCTTCTGGTCTGCTGTTCAATATTGCAGTATTATTAGGTAACTCGTATTTGAAAGGGCAACTAACTAGCTGTATTATAAAAACTGAATTTGAACCTTATGGGCAAACAGAATATCCCCTTTATAACTAGCTAGTGCACTAACGCACTCTAAATAATGTTCTATTGTATTTATGTGACTACTTGTTCCATTGCAAATGCCTGTGTTGTCTGACTTTGCTGTTCCTTCCTGGTGGACGCCGGATGTTCCCATGACAACAACTGGCCACTAGAGATGATCTGTAGGTAGCTGACAGCATTTGCTTTGTTTATTTATTTAGCAGGGGAACGTTAGCGAGCTAGTTAGCTAGCAACATGGCTTAGCAGCTGATACAAAGCAGTCAGACTAGCAGAGACAAAACACTTGACGCGTAGTTTACCTTGGCTTGTTCAGCAAGTTTCCACTAGTCCAAGCGATTTCTGGTCCTGCCTCGAAGTTCCAGGAAAAGTAACTGGTGATCAAGCTCCCTCATAAGTAAAATTAAAGTGTAGTACCTTACAGTATTTAGCTAGCTACCTGGCTTTTGGCTATGGTTTGTTTACTATGCTGTGAATGTGATCAGCACGTAGAGAACGTTCGACGTTCTTCCTATTTGGCGCCACTGCTGGTTCTCATCTGTTGCGCGCGACTACACAGAGCGACGGTCGCGCGCACATTGCACTGCCTGGTGGTGCGTCAAGTCCGACGTAAACGGAGAATATTTTTGACGGTTCTTTTTTTGTCGATATTGCTGAAAGGCACCAGGCATATTGTAAGAATCCGATGCACATTCTACATTCATCCACTAGAAAATATATTGCAAAGATATTTTAAAAAGTGTACACCGGCTTTTATTGTTGTTGCTTTAAGAGCTATATATATAATTGGCAGTATATTTTCTATTGGATGCATGTAGGATGTGCCTCTGATATACACGGTGGGCGGGCGTTAGCACGAGAGGCGGGACTTCCAGGCAGCATGTGGGCGGTTCTGATTTGACAGAAGGAAAAGGATCAGTGACCGAAAGGAACCCTATCGCAAACGCCGGGTTGTTCTGTTGGTTTCTTGAAGATACTGGTATCTATGGCCGTTAAAGGGATGAATCTATGCAGTGTTTGCTGTCTTGCCCTTTATTTCGTTACAGCAGTGCTTGCAGGGTAAGTACTTCTATATTACCCGAACACACCGTCTCTGCAATGGTCAAACCGGTTCAAACGCGGTATCGCTAGCTGGTACACATGTTTAATTGTGATTGGTCTACGCTTCTGAAGCCCATTCTCCATGTGTAAAATAGCTAACGTTAGCTAGCTACTATTTGGAGGGGTAAATAAGCAATCTCAGCAACGTGAACAACACTGTTAATAAAGCCCTTGTTCATAGAGTAGTGAACATCACCCTGCCAGATCCTTTGTTTCCAGTATCGTGAATCTACTCGAGGGAATGACATGGAAGAGTGGGCGAACTTGCTCAACTGGCTTTGTACTCAAAAATGAGAGCCGTTGATATCAAACTGAATTACTCTGGACTGGGTGATGCCCATTTTGAATTATTTACTTCACAAAACCACACGTTTGTGAACCCTACTCCACTTGTCACTATCATGAAGGGAAACTATCTAAGATCCGGTAGGTAGCTAGACACCCTCTCTTATTTTCACCTCTATCTACAGGCGAGATTTCTACAAGATCTTGGGGGTGAGCAAGTCTGCATCTGTGAGGGACATCAAGAAGGCTTACAGAAAGCTGGCTCTCCAGCTGCACCCTGACAGAAACCAAGATGACCCAACTGCTGCAGACAAATTCGCAGACCTGGGGTCAGCCTATGAGGTAGGAAGTGAACCCCTGTATCACTTATCTCTATGGTAATTGTTATTTGCATGGCACTTTCGTTTTACAATATGTGCTATCAATATGATGCCACGATGATCTTGTCTTGTATAGCTAGTCTCAGAAACTATACCCATCAACATCATTGTCAGTCTCATGAAGAGATGTAAAATAACTGAATGGCAACTGAGTGTTGAGATGATAGTACTCTATTGTTATGTATAATTTATAAACTTTTTATAATAGTCATTTGATCTGGGTGTGTAGTAATATTTGGCTTCAGCATGCTATCTCATTTTCGTTACGATCGATCGAGGCACCGAAACGAAAGTATTTTGTAAGAAACTGAAGCGACCTATTTGGTTGTTGTTGGAAACGACATAGTGATTTTGATTGGCCAAGAAGACCGTGTGGCTGCCTCTGATTGGCTCATACTGTGGTCAGTGTTCTCTCATGAAAGCACGACGTGGAGCACTCGGAGCGGCTCAGTGAAACGTTCCATGATGCGCACCTCACCAGTGGCATCATGATCACTGATAAGGCGTAGATTTGAAACATCATCCAATTTCATGATTGATACATATTGCATGGTTAAGCTATTTAAGTGTGTGAAATGTGATGTTAAGAATTTGTAATTAAAGTTCATTTCATGTCGCTAATGTAAAGAAACCATGATCTCTACAGTATTTTGTGACTTAAAAAGAGTTCATCCCTGATGTTGTGCTGTTTGTAGGTGCTCTCTGATGAAGAGAAGAGAAAGCAGTATGATGCATACGGAGAGGATGGTCTGAAAGAGGGCCACCATGGTTCTCACAATGATATCTTCTCCAGGTACAGGATGTTTACCTAATAGGTTACTATTTCAGTCCAAGTCAAGTACTGCTTGTAGTGGGAGCTTGTAATTTAACACACCTCTGCCTGGTATTAAGCATTTATTACAAAGTAAAGCCCTGGTAAGCCTGGTCTCGGAGCGACCACATAGACATATACCCACAAGTATGATGAGGATATCATTGTTAAGCTCCGAGATCATATATTCTGAAACCATCATGTACAGTATAGGTGCTGGTGCTCATTTTGAGTGCTCGAACTGTTTACATTTAGGTGCAGGATCTACACAATACTTTTGAGATAATATTCTGTAAGAGGAACAGGAGCTCAAGCAGTAGAACATTTGAGGTGCCGGTACTCAGCTCCTGTGAGCTCCTGTCTATGTCAAGCACTGGCTACATTCCAAATAATGTCTCTTACCCCACTGTTACCTCACACTCTGTTGCCTCTTCCAGTTTCTTTGGTGACTTTGGCTTCATGTTTGGAGGAAACCGGCAAGGACAGCAGGACAGGAACATCCCCAGAGGAAATGACATTGTGCTGGACCTGGAGGTCACACTCGAAGAGGTGTACTCTGGGAACTTTGTAGAGGTATACTTCAACCCTTATTGTGTTCTGTATATACTGTCCATATCCAACATCTGTCTTGCCTACTACTTACTTAAACTACCTACTTTGCACTGTTTAGTAAAAATGTATGTAATAAGCATAAAATAACATACTAGGCTCCTCCATACTGAGAATGCGTCATCTAAAATGCGCAATTGCGTATATTTCCGCCATTCGTTAATTTTGGTACGCTGCGTAACCTTGTGTGATTTATCAGCTGTTGTCTAACGACTCTCTTCAATGGTGTGCAGTGAATTCTACTAGATATCAAGCTGAATGGAGTATGACATCCTGGCATTGAAAGCATACTGAATAAAAAAATAAAAAAATGTCACCTACTATAGAACTTTATATTTTCACATATCCAAAATGCTACTATTTAGAACGCAAGTACGAGTATTCTGACATGGCTACTGTATACAATTAGTATGCTCCACCAGGCCTACCCTATTCCAACACATATACGTCCTAATCTCATCACGTCACCTATATGTACATCTCAGGTTGTTCGTAACAAGCCTGTAGCCAAAGAGGCCCCTGGGAAACGGAAATGCAACTGCAGACAGGAAATGAGGACGACGCAACTCGGACCTGGACGCTTCCAGATGAGCCAGGAAGTAGTGTGTGATGAGTGTCCCAATATAAAGTGAGTCACTGCTTCAGGGGTGCTGCTTTGTGGTTGACTCTGTCCTGTTCCTATCCTGTCATGTGCATGACAACAAAACGAATGTCTGTGCAAATTGATACATTTTAAAGGTGTGTTTTATACCAGTGGTTCCCAACCAGGGGTACTAGGACCCTGGAGGTACTTGGCAAATCCACAGGGGTGACTTGAGAAGACTCTGGTTGGCCTATTGGTAAAAATGCACATGAGGGGATACTTCAGGGGTACTCCAGGCAGAACAAAATATAGTTGGTGGTACAGTAACTGAGAAAGGTTGGGAACCTCTGTTCTATACTGTCATATTGACTGTGCATCTGGTTAAGACTGTTAACACAGGAGTCAATGGGTTCTTTCTTTATGTGATGAGGATGATAATGTCTTATAATCCCAGGCTGGTGAATGAGGAGAGAACTCTGGAGGTAGAGATTGAACAGGGAGTGAGAGATGAGATGGAGTACCCTTTCATTGGGGAAGGTAAGCTACTTACTCAACCATCAGGATAATGGGCATATAAAATAAAGTGTTTACAAGTGGTATCAGTGTCTAACTCACGACTACGTCTGTCTCAAGGCGAACCTCACATCGATGGAGAGCCAGGGGACCTACGCTTCCGCATCAAAGTTATGAAGTAAGAGCAGCATTTCCATGTTTCACAAATAACATAGTGGTTCTAATCAGGCTACTATTAACTTCTATAACTTCTCTAGGAGCCATGCTTTGTTGGTATAGGACATTATGTCAACACTAATACATTAGTGTTATGTAAAGATCAGTGGAGGCTGCTGAGGGGAGGACGGCTCATAATAATGTCTGGAAGGGAGTGAATAGAACGGTATGAAACACATGTTTGATATCCTTTACTCCATTCCATCTATTAAACGCCATTCAGGCCATTACTATGAGCCATCCTCCCCTCCGCAGCCTCCACTGGTAAAGATTTTTGGAATGTTCCCTACTTGCATTCACCATTCACTATGCAACTCAAACCTTGTATCTAAACTCAGCAAAAAAAGAAACGTCCTCTCACTGTCAACTGCATTTATTTTCAGCAAACTTAACATGTGTAAATATTTGTATGAACATAAGATTCAACAACTGAGACATAACCTGAACAAGTTCCACAGACATGTGACGAACAGAAATTGAATAATGTGTCCCCGAACAAAGGGGGGGGGTCAAAATCAAAAGTAACGGTCAGTAGCTGGTGTGGCCACTAGCTGCATTAAGTACTGCAGTGCATCTCTTCCTCATGGACTGCACCAAATTTGCCAGTTCTTGCTGTGAGATGTTACCCCACTCTTCCACCAAGGTACCTGCAAGTTCCCGGACATTTCTGGGGGGAATGGCCCTAGCCCTCATCCTCCGATCCAACCGGTCCCCGACGTGCTCAATGGGATTGAGATCCGGGCTCTTCGCTGGCCATGGCAGAACATTGACATTCCTGTCTTGCAGGAAATCACGCACAGAACGAGCAATATGGCTGATGGCATTGTCATGCTGGAGGGTCATGTCAGGATGAGCCTGCAGGAAGGATACCACATGAGAGAGGAGGATGTCTTCCCTGTAACGCACAGTGTTGAGATTGCCTGCAATGACAAGAATCTCAGTCCGATGATGCTGTGACACACCGCCCCAGACCATGACGGACCCTCCACCTCCAAATCGATCCCGCTCCAGAGTACAGGCCTCGGTGTAACGCTCATTTCTTCTACGATAAACGCGAATCCGACCATCACCCCTGGTGAGTCAACCGCGACTCGTCAGTGAAGAGCACTTTTTGCCAGTCCTGCCTGGTCCAGCGATGGTGGGTTTGTGCCCATAGGAGACGTTGTTGCCGGTGATGTCTGGTGAGGACCTGCCTTACAACAGGCCTACAAGCTCTCAGTCTAGCCTCTTTCAGCCTATTGCGTACAGTCTGAGCACTGATGGAGGGATTGTGCGTTCCTGGTGTAACCCGGGCGATTGTTGTTGCCATCCTGTACCTGTCCCCAGGTGTGATGTTCAGATGTACCGATCCTGTGCAGGTGTTGTTACACGTGGTCTGTCACTGCGAGGACGATCAGCTGTCCGCCATCTCCCTGTAGCTCTGTCTTAGGCATCTCAAAGTACGGACATTGCAATTTATTGCCCTGGCCAGATCTGCAGTCCTCATGTCTCCTTGCAGCATGCCTAAGGCATGTTCACGTAGATGAGCAGGGACCTTGGGCATCTTTCTTTTGGTGTTTTTCAGAGTCAGTAGAAAGGTCTCTTTAGTGACTTAAGTTTTCATAACTGTGACCTTAATTGCCTACCGTCTGTAAGCTGTTAGTGTCTTAAAGACCGTTCCACAGGTGCATGTTCATTAATTGTTTATGGTTCATTGAACAAGCATTGGGAAACAGTGTTTAAAACCTGTTATGGCTAGGCGTGCCTCAAGCGACCCACCTCGACAACATCCAGTGAAATTGCAGAGCGCCAAATTCAAATGACAGAAATCGTAATATTAAACTTTCATGAAAATACAAGTGTCATACATCATTTAAAAGATAAACGAATTGTTAATCCAGCCGCGTTGTCAGATTTCAAAAAGGCTTTACGGCAAAAGCACACCATGTGATTGTCTGAGGACAGCGCCCCGCATACAAAAGCATGAAAAACATCCAGCCAAGCAGATGCACCCCGAAAGTCAGAAATAGCAATAATATAAATCCCTTACCTTTGAAGATCTTCATCTGGTTGCAATCACATAACAAATGGTCCTTTTGTTCGATAAAGTCATTCTTCTTCTTCTCTTCCTTTCTTTATATCCCCAGAAAGTTTCTTTGGCGCGCTTCATTCAATCATCCACCGGTTTCCCCTCGTTCAAAATGCTAACACAATTAATCCCAAATTTTACCAATAAACTTGGTCCAAACATGTCAAACAACTTTCCTAATGAATCCTCAGGTACCCTAATATGTAAATAAACAATGAAGTTTAAGACGGAAAATAGTATATTCAATACCGGAGATAAATAACCAAGTGCGTGCCCTCACCGGAGTGCGTCACAATCATTTTCCAAGCAAGCAGATTCATCACGAAAGTCAGAAATGGCTATAAAATAAATGGCTTATCTTTGAAGATCTTCATCTTTTTGCAATCCCAAATGTCCCAGCTACACAATGAATGGTCTTTTTGTTCGATAAAGTCCTTTATATCCCAAAAATGTCTGTTTTATTTGGCGCGTTTGATTCAGAAATACACCTGTTCCAACTCACCCAACATGCCTACAAAGGAATGTAAAAAGTAACCTGTAAACTTGGTCCAAACATTTCAAACAACGTTTGTTATCCAACCTTCAGGATCCTAATATGTAAATAACCAATCAAATTTAAGACGGAATAAACTGTTTCCAATACCGGAGAAAAACAACAAGGAGCGCGCAGTCATTCACCCGCACCAAAATACTAGAGTCCTTCTGAGTGACACTTAGAAAGAATACGACTACTTCTTCATTTAAAAAAAACATTGAACAATTTCTAAAGACTGTTGACATTTAGTGGAAGCCATAGGAACTGCAATCTGGGTCCTAGAAATGTGGGGTTCCCAAGAATTGGAATATCCAATGACCTCAATTTTCCCCTGGATGGATTGTCCTTGGGGTTTTGCCAAATCAGTCTTTTATACTCAGACATTATTTTAACAGTTTTAATTTAGTGTTTTCAGTTTTACTTTAGAGTGTTTTCTATCCAATACTACCATGCATATGCATGTCCTAGCTTCTGGGCCTGAGTAACAGGCAGTTTACTTTGGGCACCTCAGTCATCCAAATTTCCAAATACTGCCCCCTATCCCTAAGAAGTTTTAAACCCTTTACAATGAAGATCTGTGATGTTATTTGGATTTTTACGAATTATCTTTAAAAGACAGGGTCTTTGCAAAGGGATGTTTCTTTTTTTGCGAAGTTTATATGCTTGCTGTATGCAAATACGTTCTCACTCTGTTAGGTAGCCTGTCTCTCTCTATTATATAAGATGTAGGTTGTCAGTTGTGGAAGCTGTTTTGTGTTGTTTATGTGACTCAACCCTTCTGTCCACTACAGGCTTTATTCTTTCCCTCTCCCTGTTAGAGAACTTGATACACCGGTGTCTATTTAAGTGATCATGCCAGAGAAGCCGGTGTTTGGAGGATACAGTTGAAGTCAGAAGTTTACATACACCTTAGCCAAATACATTTGTTGTTCACAATTCCTGACATTGTATCCTAGTAAAAATTCCCTGTCTTAAGGTCCGTTAGGATCACCACTTTATTTTAAGAATGTGAAATGTCAGAATAATAGTAGAGAGAATGATTTATTTCAGCTTGTATTTCTTTCATCACATTCCCAGTGGGTCAGAAGTTTACATACTCAATTAGTATTTGGTAGCATTGCCTTTTAAATAGTTGAACTTGGGTCAAACATTTCGGGTGGCCTTCCACAAACGTTTCACAATAAGTTGTGTGAATTTTGGCCCATTCCTCCTGACAGAGCTGGTTTAACTGAGTCAGGTTTGTAGGCTTCCTTGATCACACACGCTTTTTGAGTTCTGCCCACAAATTGTCAATAGGATTGAGGTCAGGGCTTTGTGATGGCCACTCCAATACCCTGAATTTGTTGTCCTTAAGCCACTTTGCCACAACTTTGGAAGTATGCTTGGGGTCATTGTCCATATGGAAGACCCATTTGCAACCAAGCTTGAACTGATGTCTTGAGATGTTGCTTCAATATATCCACATAATTTTCCTACCTCATGATGCCATCTATTTTGTGAAGTGCACCAGTCCCTCCTGCAGCAAAGCACCCCCACAACATGATGCTGCCAACACCGTGCTTCACGGTTGAGATGGAGTTCTTCGGCTTGCAAGCCTCCCCATTTTTCCTCCAAACATAACGATGTTCATTATGGCCAAACAGTTCTATTTTTGTTTCATCAGACCAGAGAACATTTCTCCAAAAAGTACGATCTTTGTCCCCATGTGTTGTTGCAAACCGTAGTCCGGCTTTTTTATGGCGGTTTTGGAGAAATTGCTTCTTCCTTGCTGAGCGGCCTTTCAGGTTATGTCAATATAGGACTAGTTTTACTGTGGATATAGATACTTTTGTACCTGTTTCCTCCAGCATCTTCACAAAGTCCTGATTTGCACTTTTCGCACCAAAGTACTTTCATCTCTAGGAGACAGAACGCGTCTCCTTCCTGAGCGGTATGACGGCTGCGTGGTCCCATGGTGTTTATACTTGCTTACTATTGTTTATACAGATAAATGTGGTACCTTCAGGTGTTTGGAAATTGCTCCCAAGGATGAACCAGACTTGTGGAGGTCTACAATTGTTTTTTCTGAGGTCTTGGTTGATTTCCCCCCCCCCCCCCCAAATAGCCTATCAGAAGCTTCTAAAGCCATGACATCATTTTCTGGAATTTTGTAAGCTGTTTAAAGGCACAGTCCATTTAGTGTATGTAAACTTCTGACCCACTGGAATTGTGATACAGTGAAATAATCTGTCTGTAAACAATTGTTGGAAAAATGAATTTGCATGCACAAAGTAGATGTCTTAACCAACTTGCCAAAACTATAGTTTGTTAACAAGGAATTTGTGGAGTGGATGAATAACGAGTTTAAATGACTCCAACCTAAGTGTATGTAAACTTCCGACTTCAACTGTATATTTGGCATGGGTGTTGTTCGTCGAGGGCCAGCAAACCGTGCCAATATATCCTCAACACCGGCTTCGATGGCATTATCACTTTTATACAACAGGTTACCAACATATTCAAATATTGATTGACATATTTTAATTGAAAGCATTATTTTGATGCATTTTTTTCATACTATTTAGTCCTTCCACAAGATATTGTCCCGAAACAAATCTAGGGTTGCTACCCAAACCGGATGGTCGTTCATTCTATTGGTTTGGTTGCCAGAGACGCGACCCAGTCGTTCAGTCTTTTTGTTCTGTATCTATGGATGCGACAGTCGTTCGTTCTAAATGTTACATTGCCATACTGGCTGGCAACATTCTTATCCCTTGCTTGCTGGCTAGCCAACTACGGCTAACATATTCCCGTCAAACAGTGCAGAAAGAATAACAAAAGGAGCTTCATTTGTTTAAGCTGTTTTCTCGTGACATTTATTTGGATACATCCATAACAATGAGCTAATGAGGCACGATTTGACCTGGCATTAGAAAATGTGCTCTCTCGTCAGGACACTGTTGTTCAGAGGAGCTAGCCAACAACACAGCTAACACAATCACTTCAAACTGAAGCTGGGAAGACTGCAAACTAGCTGCACTTCATTTCATTTGAACTTTTTTCAATTGACCTTTCTTTGTATATCCATAAAAAATGATGCTAGCTGATTCATCATTTCGACTGGCTGAGAAACGCTGCCTGCCTCCCTCTCTCGTCCCGACTGCCGACCCCTACACGTTCATTACTATGAGACAGTTGGAGAGCTGAATACTGAAACAATGTTGCAAATGTCGGAGGGACAGACCATAACACGGAACCCAAACCGTCTGCGCGCGTGCGCAATCGTGCATACATGTATTTTTTGTTCCCCCACACCAAACGCGATCACGACACGCAGGTTAAAATATCAAAACAAACTCTGAACCAATTATATTAATTTGGGGACAGGTCGAAAAGCATTAAACATTTATGGCAATTTAGCTAGTTAGCTTGCACTTGCTAGCTAATTTGTCCTATTTAGCTAGTTTGCTGTTTCTAGCTAACTTGTCCTGGGATATAAACAGTTATTTTACCTGAAATGCACAAGGTCCTCTACTCTAACAATTAATCCACACATTATCCTTTCCAGGCTTTTTCTTCTCTTGACAATATTTTGCAATTGGCAACTTTCATAAATTACTTGCATTACCACCACCAATATTTATTTCTGCTCTAATTATGTTATTAACCAGTTTATAATAGCAGTAAGGCATTTCGGGGGATTTGTGATATATAGCCAATATACCACGGCTAAGGGCTGTATCCAGGCACTCCGCGTTGCGTTGTGCTTAAGAATAGTCCTTAGCCGTGCTATATTGGCCATATTACCCCCCCCCCCCCCCGGGGCCTTTTATTGGTTAACTAACATCTTGTCAATTGTGGAAGCTGTTTTGTTGAAGCGTGATTTAGTAATGTATGTGTACTGACAGACATCCAGTGTTTGAGCGGCGAGGAGATGACCTGTACACTAACGTCACCATCTCCCTGGTGGAGGCTCTGGTTGGCTTTGAGATGGACATCACACACCTGGACGGCCATAAGGTAACTATGGACGAGTGAAGCTAAGAAATACATGCATACACTTTTACTGCCATGTACTGAAATGTTTTGGGGAGGGGAGCTTGTGTTGAGCCATCATTGCCCCATTCTCAAAAAGCACACAAAAAGACTGGTTGAAAAGCAAAAAATATGCATTTTTGTTCTGTCTAGAAAATAAAGTATTTATTCATAATAATGAAGTGTATTCTAAAAGGTATTCTAAGGAATCAGTGACACACTTTGACTGCTCCTCTGACTACAGGTCCACATTGTGAGGGACAAGATTACTAAGCCTGGTGCTCGGGTGTGGAAGAAAGGAGAAGGCCTGCCCAACTTCGACAACAACAACATCCGTGGCTCTCTCATTGTCTCCTTCGACGTCGAGTTCCCAGAGACACAGCTGAATGACAATCAGAAAGAGGGTAAGGAGGAGGCCTATAAAGATGGGTGGGGGGGATGTGACTTGTAATGTATTTTCTTATGAGTTTGAGTTAATTAATGGTGCCAGGAAAGTAGACTGAATGTTATATATCAGAGCTGGTATATACGAGGTATGGGTATTGTTGATGCGTATTAAGACTCAGAGGCAAAGGACATGCCCGTAGAACAGTCCCCCCCCCCCCCAAACTGTAAGCGACACATATACATCTCAATAAATCGTCTTCGTATTGCTGACTTTACACCACTGACGGGGAGACAATAACGGAACACATTAACTTCTCAGATATGAAAGATTATGAAAAAATGTAATTATGATCATAATCGATAGTCATTTACAATTGGGGCTTGCTTTTGTTCCAGGAGTGAGGGCGATTCTGAAGCAGGCATCGGTACAGAAGGTTTACAACGGACTACAGGGATACTGACACACCAACAGACAGAATCTGGACTGAGTTCTGTGCTACAAAACACACAAAGGAACAAGCACAGGGGTGTATTTATTTTCAGATTGTTCTCAGGATGGGTTGACTTGATTTGTTTTATTTTTTAATATTCTACATTCTGAAGGTGACTTGACATTGTCTATTTTCTTTTAAAGAAGTCCTTGTTATATTTCACATTGACAGGGTGAAACTACACCATATTTATACTTTTAATTTTCTTGCCCTCGTCCCAATTTTTTACTACCACCATTTCTTTGTCACTCATTTTACTTTGTCTTTTTTAATTCACCTTCAATTTCAACTACTGTCATCCAATGTGAACCACTATCACAGACATGTTTGATTATCAAAGCCCACTATCTGATGTTAAACCTTTATCACACCTGACGGGGCACTAAAAGAGGAGCTGGACTGAGGCAAAGGACTCTGAAATCAAAGGACCATCTCATGGACCTCAGCAAGACTGGAATACTATTCGCCTCCCTGTTCTGATAACTTTCACAGATGTAATACTGTACTAGGGAATTTCATCTTGAGTGATTTTGACTCCTCTGACACCTTCAACAATTCTGTCATTTATAGGTTTTTGGTCATATATGTTTTCAGTAATATCTCAAAACGCTTTGTAAATAGGAAAGAAACTACATATTGTTATTTTTGTTGTTGCTTTTGTTGAGTTGGATCGTATCTTTCGATGTCTTCTTTGGGGGCAATGTCTTGAGTGTTCTGTCTGTTGAAAGAGAGGCCACAGAGAATGGACCTGTTGAGCTGCCTCGCATAACCTCGTCATCAGGGTAGGATTTTACCATGGAGAGACACTCTGGCTCCACCCACCACCATCCACACCTCTTGCGCCTCCTTTCAGCCTGTTCTGCGTCCCAAATGACACCCCACCTGTATATTACACTACTTCCGACCGGTCCCCTTGGGGCTCTGACCGGTCCCCATGGGGCTCTGACCGGGGCCCCATGGGGCTCTGTTCAAAAGTAGGACACTAGATAGGGAATAAGGTTTAATGTCAGACACAGACCTAGGTTGTCTGGACTACTCTTCCTGGTGGAATGGGGCTACTGTTTTCCAGAGTGCTACAGTACAGGAGGGAGAAGTGTACTTTCAGCTGAGAGTTCAATTAAAAGTTTATATAAATAATGACTCAAGGATTATTTTAGTGTGTCAATTTAAGGATGTGAGCTATGTCTCCAGTATGTCTATCAGTCACTATGTACATGGAGACCACAGGAGGTTGGTGGCACCTTAATTGGGGAGAACAGGCTGGTGGTAATGCCTGGAGAGGACTGGTATCAAACACAAGGGTTCCAGGTGTTAGATGCCATTCCATTTGCGCCGTTTCAGACATTATCCTCTCCTTAGAAGCCTGCTGTGGTAAAGACAAGCGAGCCAATATATTACCAGGAGAGGGCCCGACATGTCACCAGGAGAGGGCCGATATACCACTAGAAGAGGGCGCAACATATTACCAGTAAAGGGCCCAATTGGCAGCATGTAGCCAAGTGGTTAGAGCGTTGTGCCAGTAACCGAAAGGTTGCTGGATGGAATCCCCGAGCTGACAATGTAAAAATCTGTTGTTCTCTCTGAGCAAGGCAGTTAACCCACTATTTCCTGGGAGCCGAACACGTTGGTGTCGAGTATGGCAGCCACCCTGCACCTCTCTGATTCAGAGGGGTTGGGTTAAATGCGGAAGACACATTTCAGTTGAATATATTCAGTTGTACCACTGACTAGGTATCGCCCTTTCCAATATATTACCAGTAGAGGGCGGTAAGTGTGCAGTGAATGTTAAAGCAGCCAAGGATGCCTGCTGCTACGACTCCTTGAGGAGTCATTGGTCCACTCTATATCCAGGCCTCAGGACCTCACATAGCTCTTGGTTATATAATTGAATTCACATGATTGTTATGGCTTTATAGATTGATTGTTAGTGATCTATGCATTTTGTTGATGGGCAGTTCCTTATCTCCCGCATTCGTTCTGGTTTTACTGCTGTGATTGGCTGACTTTATTGGTCAGATTATAGGAATGTGGTGTCTCTAATCATGTGCTTGAATGAGAGGATCAGGCAGTGTGTGTGCGAGAGTCTA
The DNA here is from genome assembly GCF_045791955.1 of Oncorhynchus clarkii lewisi. NCBI lineage: Eukaryota > Metazoa > Chordata > Actinopteri > Salmoniformes > Salmonidae > Oncorhynchus > Oncorhynchus clarkii. The sequence continues at coordinate 38,720,473 of NC_092168.1, read as the reverse complement.
TCAGACTGTGTATCGTACTGTGTGTGTATGTGGTCCGTATGACGCTGTTAACCCCTTGTAGCCACACCTCCACTCTATCTGACCTCTTTGTGACCCAGCTGGTTCAACTTATTCTGTAAGACTGTCTGTCACCGACTGAGGATACGTCCCAAATGGTACCCTATTCCCTATATAGTGCACTACTATAGACCAGGGCCCATAGTGCTCTTCCCTATATAGTGCACTACTACAGACCAGGGCCTATAGTGCTCTTCCCTATATAGTGCACTACTATAGACCAGGGCCCATAGTGCTCTTCCCTATATAGTGCACTACTATAGACCAGGGCCCATAGTGCTCTTCCCTATATAGTGCACTACTATAGACCAGGGCCTATAGTGCTCTTCCCTATATAGTGCACTACTATAGACCAGGGCCTATACTGCTCTTCCCTATATAGTGCACTACTTTAGACCAGGGCCCATAGTGCTCTTCCCTATATGGTGCACTACTATAGACCAGGGCCTATAGTGCTCTTCCCTATATAGTGCACTACTTTAGACCAGGGCCCATAGTGCTCTTCCCTATATAGTGCACTACTTTAGACCAGGGCCCAAAGTGCTCTTCCCTATATAGTGCACTACTATAGACCAGGGCCCATAGTGCTCTTCCCTATATAGTGCACTACTATAGACCAGGGCCCATAGTGCTCTGGTCAAAATGTATGCCCTACATATAAGGAACAGAGTGCCTTTTGGGATGCAGAGTCAATCTCAACTTAGTCCCCAGATGAGATCTACCCATCCCTCCTCCTCCACCCCTCTACCCCGCATGTGGGAGGGACAGTGGGCGGAAGGTTGTCTGGGAGTTTGTCTGGTTGGGTGCAAGCAGGGGATGTCCACATGACTCAGTTTAGTATGGGGATTTTATAGTGTGGTGACAAGCGCATCTGCCCACCAGCATGCATGTGTTTGTGTGTGCTGCATGTGTGTGTATTTGTCTGCATTTGTGTGTGTGTGTGTGTGTGTGTGTAAGAATACATGGGAGGTCTTCCTGTGTCTGGGAGGTGCTTTCCCAAAACTGATTACCCCATACATCTCTAATATCTGACAGTAAATCAGGTTTATAATGCAGATATTGCATTTATTTATTTTCTCCCATCTTACAATGATGGCTTTGTGTCCAAACTGCACACAACTGTGTGTATGATGAGCCCCCACAGAGATAGCCCTGTGGTATTGGGAATCTCCTCCACAGCCAACCACACACATCCTTTAGTCATTATCAATCTGGATGAGACCCAACAAGCAGGGTTGGTTGGTGATTAGGGTGTATAAAGACTCTGTTTAACCTCTAATTAGCACAACATACAGCTCTCTCTCTATGTCATGCTGCATAGCCGTCTATTTTAGATATGGCTCTGGCTGCATAGGGAGATTCCCAACCGAGTCCATGTATCTTCACCTATAGTTACTGGCAGTGATAAATCACAGATGCTTTCAGACCTCAAATGTAGTCTGTTGGTGAGACGAGCATAAGTCCCGCAAAGTTTTATAGATCCAGCTGCATAAATAGGCCTGCAATCCAAATGAATGAGAAAGATTGCCACTGTCTACTTTAATCATTTTAGATGGTAACTATCTTTCCCATTCATTTAGGAATGGTCCTTGCTTTCCGTGATCTTTGGGACGTCCCCTATCCCATTGAAGTTTAAATGTAAAATGGTTAAGGTTAGGTACGTTCATCCCAAGGATCCTAGAAAGCATCATTTAGGGAATCTGGATTGACAAACTTTGATTTTGAAATGATGAACTACCCCTCTAATGCACAATAAGGCAGCATTGCCTGTATGATAGGCTGACATTGCCTGTATGATGGGCTGAAAGACCTCCCCTGCAGCCCCTCAGGGGACCTCAGTCAGTCCAAGAACACTTCAGAGCTCTGTGGGACCCGGGTGTGAGTAGAGCGTAGGTGCACTTGACCCAGAACAATGACACTCTTTAAGTGTTAAGTGGACCACGTGATGTGATGTCCTAATTGTACAATCTGCCAGCCAGGGAAGGGAATTGGCTGAGGGAGAGGAGAGAGAGGAGAGAGAGAGAGAGAGGAGAGAGAGGAGAGAGAGAGGAGGGAGAGAGAGAGAGGAGGGAGAGAGAGAGAGAGAGAGAGAGGAGGGAGAGGAGAGGAGGGAGAGGGAGAGGAGAGAGAGAGAGAGGAGAGGAGAGAGGGGAGAGGAGAGAGGGAGAGGAGAGAGAGAGGAGGGAGAGGAGAAAGAGGAGGGAGGGGAGAGGAGAGAGAGGAGGGAGAGGAGAGAGGGGAGAGAGGAGGGAGAGGAGAGAGGGGAGAGAGGAGGGAGAGGAGAGAGAGGAGAGAGGGGAGAGAGGAGAAAGGGATGAGAGAGAGAGAGGAGAGAGAGGAGAGAGAGGAGGGAGAGGAGAAAGAGGAGGGAGAGAGAGGAGAGAGAGAGGAGGGAGAGGAGAGAGAGGAGAGAGGGATGAGAGAGAGAGAGAGAGAGAGAGGAGAGAGAGAGATGGTGCCAGCAGCCATGTTGACCTGTACAGACTGCTCAGTGTGCTCAGCGGATGGAGCCTGACCCTGTGTGAGGCAAGCGTTCAGGGGGGGGGGGGGGGGTGAATGAGAGTTCAGAGTGTGTGGAGGAGAGTGTGTGCGTGTGTGTGTGTGGGGGGGTCAGAGAGGGTGTATGAGAGTGTGTGTGTAGGGGGGGGGGGGGTTTAGAGTGTGTGTATGAGAGAGTGTGTGCGTGTGTGGGGGGGGGGGGGGGGGGTTCAGAGAGTGTGTATGAGAGTGTGTGTGTAGGGGGGGGGGGTTAGAGTGTGTGTATGAGAGAGTGTGTGTGTGTGGGGGGGTTCAGAGTGTGTGTGTGTGGGGGGTGATCAGAGTGCGTGAGTGTGGGGGTGGTGGGTCAGAGTGTGGGGGGAGGGGGGTCAGAGTGTGTGTGAGTGTGTGTGTGGGGGGGGGGGGGTTCAGAGTGTGTGTGGGGGGGTGCGAGTGTGTGTGTGTGGGGGGGTCAGAGTGTGTGTATGAGAGTGTGTGGGGAAGGGGGGGGGGGGGGTCAGAGTGTGTGTGTGTGTGTGTGTGTGTGTGGGGGGGGTTCAGAGCGTGGGGATAAGAGCTCAGTATGGTAGCACTGCTAGTAGTAGTAACCCAATGCAGTAATGATGCACTGAAAGTCTCTTTTAATGAAGAATGGAGAATGTTTTTTAATGCTTAATTTTTTTAAAAATAATTTGAACACTCTGGAAAAGATTTACTAGAGTCTGTCTTTTTCAAAAATATTGTAAGTGTGCTTTACACACAGCCTTGATCTTTTCCTTAATCAAACATCACGTCCAAACTTTAGACTGATGCAAACGTTCAGAATGTCCCGCTTTCTGTGTTACTACAATTCAATCAATTGTCACAGGGAATATTTATGAGATAGTATGCCTGAAAACCCACGGAGCAGGGACGAGTTCAACAACACGCCAACACGTTTCATCCCTGTGTGGTTATCAAGGCAGCACCAACATGTGTCTCAGAAGGGAGGAACGAGCAAGAGAAAAAAAGAGCACCCCCCGAAAAAGAAATGGTAACGGACAAAGCCTACAATTTGTGGCTGAGCATAAAGCAGACAATAGGCAGCGTTTGTGAGGGAGAATGCACGTCAGCAGTGTCCTCTGCTCTTCTCGCTGTAGCTTAGTTTGAACACGGCTGGGGACGGCCGTAGCATCACTGTGCATGTCATGTTGCTATATAAAAGCCAGTCACCTCAAAGGGAAAAACCTCAACTATTCAACATTGAACAGTGGGGCTGTAGGCAGGAAGAATTGCTGTTTATCTAAATGCTCCTGGGCTAAACATAGTCAGCTGTCATTATGTCTGTCTATTCTTCCTATTCCCCTCAAACATGTATTTATTTATGTCCCAATTCTGTCGTCTAATGACCCATTTTGTGGCTGAAGAGACTAGCTGAGTCTCCCTCCCAGTCGCCCCACGGGAAAGGGTAGTGACTCGAGGCAGCGGAGGGGAGGCAGTCTCTCTTGAGCCTGTAGAGGACTGTGGTATAAACCACCTATCAGGATGAAAGAGCATGGACAGTGTTTCAAATCAATGTCAAGCCCTGTCTTCCAGCTTGCAGGCCTGTGGTGTGTACACATGTTCCTTTATCAGGCATAATCGCTCATTAAATGATCAAACTCAATGAATTTAACTGTACAGTTGTGCACTCAGCCAATACATAGAGAATTTTTTTCCTTCTTCCCTAAACTTTTACCAATCAATGTCAAGGGTTTGTATGCTTGTCACAATACCTGCAGGACATTTCTAAACCTCAGACTGTCAGGACCGAGTCCAGGGTCCAGGGTCCAAGGTCCAGAGTCCAGGGTCCAGGGTCCAGGGCCCAGGGTCCAGGGTCCAAGGTCCAGGGTCCAGGGTCCAAGGTCCAGGGTCCAGGGTCCAGGGCCATATTATGGGGCCATATATATTTTTTTATGTATACATCTACAGTGCATTCAGAAAGTATTCAGACCTCTTGACTTTTTCCACATTTCGTTACGTTACATACAGCCTTATTCTAAAAAGGATTAAATCGTTTTTTCCCCTCATCAATCTACAAACAATACACAACAAAATGGAAATATCACATTCACATAAGTATTCAGACCCTTTGGCAGCGATTATAGCTTTAGGTATGACTCTTCTATGCAGATCCTTTCAGGTTGGATGGGGAGTGTCGTCACTACACAGCTGTTTTCAGGTTTCTCCAGAGATGTTAGATCGGGTTCAAGTCCGGGCTATGCTGGGCAACTCAGGGACATTCGGAGACTTGTCCGGAAGCCACTCCTGCGTTGTCTTGGCTGTGTGCTTAGGGTTGTTGTCCTGTTGGAAGGTGAACCTTCGCCCCAGTCTGAAGTCCTGAGCGCTCTGGAGCAGGTTTTCATCAAGGATATCTCTGTACATTGCTCCAGAGGCGGACTGAAACAATAATTCAGGCCGGGAATTTCGGGAATTCAGGCCACCCTGTTCATGCAAACCACAAATTTACAGAACTAGTTATACATTTGGCCACTATGTTAGTCTGGGAAGAAAGTTATCCACATTACAAAATACAAACTATGGGACTGACCAACAAGTAGCCTCTCTGAACACTGAGTTCTCAAGGTATGCTATGGCTGTGGGAGCACCCTCAAAAACTCACTAGGAATACACCAATCATAGCGCATACAAATGTACAAGGCTAGACACACAAAACTATTAGCCTACACTTCTAAAAAGAGAATGAGATATACAGAGTTAGCTCAAATGTTCAAATTACTATCTTTAATTTCAAGCATCTTCACGTACACACATCCACTGAACTTGAACATAAGCTACAACAATGTAAGTAAGTTTAATACAAAAGTCAAAAAAGCACTCCGCTACAAAAAAAATGTAGATTACAATGTTCACTCACTGGTGTCCATAAAGCAAACAACACAAAAATAAACACACCTAAACACTGAGTCAATGAAACTTAACTTTGGCTACATAACTGCAAGTATAATACAAAAGTCCAGAAAACATGCCTCTGTACAAAAGCTTTAACTCACAGCAAATGTTCTTTCACCCTTGTCAGCCTGTTTAGGAAGAGACATAGCATAGCTTCTTCAGAGTAACCAGTGAGTAATTACCACTAGTAAACCAGTAACTCACCGCTCTCTGCCATCTTGTCAATGATGTCATCTTTGTCAAGTCCCATAAGAATCTCCTTCTCTGTTTCCATCAAAAGGAACACTTCAAGGTTCTCTTGAGTGAGGGAGGTTTAGGCGGTTC